>NC_056693.1:37243928-37547857 GCF_018350215.1 Panthera leo
TGTACATACCACTATATGCTCCTTTTCCTAATTAATGCTAATTAGGATATATCAAGTAACAGAATGGGACTGCCATTTTTCTTCTTTTTAAAAAACTCATTTACATTTCTTTACACACATTTTTAAAAATTCAGTGTCATTTTTGTATTGTTAAAGTTTATAACTCTTCATGAAATCTTTGAGACCAAAAGTAATGTATTTGGAAAGTGAAAAACCCAAAACATTAGAATCTTCTCTGAAGAGAAGATTGTCTGGGTTGCAAAACCAACAACCCTATCTAACAAATCTTGCTTTTTGTCAAACAGCAATGTAAATGACACATAAATTCACTTTACTATTTTAAGACTGACAGATATTTTGAAATAAATTGCCTGTGGGAAATACATTGATCTAAATTATTGGCTAACTTGAGTGTGATACTTACTACCAAATCAAAATTGATACAGTTATATGATCAATGTATTTAAGTGTTTCAAAATGTAGAACAATGTGTCCTTAAAATTAAATGAAACAACAATGGATCTCTCAGTTATTTACAAAATTTTAAATAATTCAATAGGCTAATGTCAAACAAATTTTAATCCTTAGAAGTATAGAAGACTGTTTTTATTTTTCAAAGGAAGTTATTTTTATAGCATTCACACATTTTGGGTGCAAATGTCTTTATAAATAGATTTTGTCCTCTTAATTGTTTTAATGTTACTACCACACTGAATATATTCACCTACAAATTTGACTATTTCCATTAGTTTTTATGTTCTGTTATGAATCTTACACAAAACCATCCATTTCTCTTTAAACTAAAAAAAAAAGCAACAAAAACAAGAAAAAACTATAGCATCTTATATTAAAATCCTTTTTATTTCAGATGACTTTGAAAGCTGCTAGTTTATTTTGGAGGGGTGTGTGTGTGTGTGTGTGTGTGTGTGTGAGTGTGTGTGTGTGTATGAAGATAGCACGTGAATATGTAAAATAGCTTTTATATATTTGTAATGAAGAACAAAGGTCACATGAAACTTGTTTTTCTTCAGCATATTGTAAAAGTAGGAAGGTTTCTATTTTGTCTAGGAAAAATACAAGTGGAAATGAATTGAAAATATGTTGGAAAATGTTCACATCAGACATATAAAGACTTCTTAATTGTTAATAAAATATATACCTGGGTATTTGTTGTGATGGTGTTATAAACACCATTTTTAGCATAATTCAGTTAAATCCTGCACAGTGCATTAGAAATGAATGTGTCCTACATGCCTAGAATAAAATACACACATATGCACCTGCCCACACATACTGAGGCAAACTCACATACTCACTCACATATACACAATTCATGATCATAGCTTGGGATAAAATTTTTTACTTTGACATAATTTCATGATATCTGAATCAGGATTGGACATTTTATTCTAATTTGTGAGAGAAATTCCATGTCAAACATGTTCTGGCAAAGACTGGTAATCAAAAATGAAAAAAAAATCTAAAGATAAAGATGAAAATACAAATTTCAGCATGTATTGCTTTCTCACTATTGCCAGGTGTATTATATGTCTTGTTTGATTCTTACAATATCGTAAGATAGGTTAGAATGTTGTAGTGAGTTGGATGTTGGCCCCAAAGAATATGTCTATTCTAATCCCTGAAATATGTGAATATTGTCTTATGTGATACAGAGTTGAATGTTACCTTATTTGGAAAAAGCTTCCTTTTAGAAGGCACCCCTGCATCATTTTATTAGTGTGAGTCAAGAAGAACAATAATGCAGTTACCAGTGAAATAGAATTTCCTTCTTCATTTCTTCCACCTAAACACCAAGCCTCAAGGAAAGTACCCCCATTACAAATCATTTATGCTTTCTTTCTGCCTTAATATGTAGCAGAGCCTGTTCTAAGAATAGAATAGAAGAAGTTATGTGGCCTATAAATAAAACATTTTTATCAGGTTCCACAATTTACATAAATTTACTTGTTTATGAGATATAAGCACATTATATATATATATATATATATATATATATATATATGTGTGTGTGTGTGTGTGTGTGTGTGTATGTATTTAGTAAAATAGAATGTGTCAGTATATTAAACATAGATACAATCAATGTGTATAATATTTATAAAATGTCTTGCAAGGATAATTCATTTGGTTATCACAGAGCATGGTTAGGCAGTGAAACAATGAGACAGGGGAGAGAATAAAGTCAATAAAAGAACACTAAATAAATGAGCAGGACACAAGATGGATAACTGGATTTAATGCTGATGCCTTACACTCTGATAGACTGTGTAAAAGCACCTCAAAATAGTTTCAATAAAACTGGGTTATTCATGCCCCCTTATTGGTTGGGTTCCGTCTTAGAAGCACTAACTCCCTAACACTAGAAGCCCGTGCCTTGTACAGGCCACCATGCTCATGTGGTCAGAGAAAGCTCATGTAGAAAGATGGAAGCACTTGAGGGAAGAGGTAGTCAGTGTGGTTGGGTATTGCCCACTAAAGCTGTTTGTGATCTATGTGATGGGTAGCACTATTTTGATTTATCCTGTTTTCTTTCTGTACTCAAAGAGATAGTGGCACGTAACTGCCAGAATGCATGAACCCCCTCTTCAAGACTGTAACAGAAGATTCTGAGATGCCTGTGGGCAAAGAATGACTTTTAGTAATCAACTTTTTCATCCTTGCTGTGTCCAGCACTAGTTGGGTCTCCTTATAGATGCTCAACCAATTCAAATTGGTACCCAGATGGACTATCTCATGTTTAAACAGATATGCTCTTTTTACTAAGTCATAACTTAATTCATTCAAATACATTGGCTTGGGGGTCTGGTATCACTGTGGAATTAGCTTTCATTCATTTTCAATTTAAATTAATTTTCAGTAGCAAACCAATGGCATTTGGAGACTAGAAATGCAAAGAATATGTTTCCAAAGTTTCTATTTAAGTCTTTTGAAAGACACTATAATTGAATGCATTAACGTTTTAACGGTCCGCATTGCATACTAAACCCTCTATAATCAAGTAGCTGGTGAATAAATTCTTGGCACTCCCATCTAGCTTACTGTAACAAATAGAATATAAGTCTTTCTGGAATAAACCTTGGCCACTCAAGCTAATGGCAATCCAGTTAGGTTTTTGCCAACCTCAGGGAACATGCATTATCAATAGATGCTGAGAAAATTATATTACATGTAAGTGTTTTAGAGAGAAAATAGAAAGTGCCTCAAAGTTGACAGAAAACAGAATCTGTGATGGTATTATGATTGATTTGGGGGAGAAATAGCTGTGGATGCTTAAACATACGAATCACTTTAAAATATTTTAGGCTTGTAGTATCTTGGTAACTTGTGATTCATATATAAATACATATTAAGAGATTGTTTAAAATTCATATTGATCTAATTGATTTCAGCAGCTCTATCTGGAGCCATCGAATATTTTGTAAATAAATCCGGTAAAGATTGGGTCACTGTTCACAAATGTATGGGTGCACTTCTGGATTTGATTCTGAAAGCAACTGCAATGTTACATTAAAAAAAAAAAAAAAAAAAAAAAAACAAAAAACTAGTGATAAGAGCCAGCTATAAACATCCATGTTCTTTCTGCCTAAACACTTCTGATGGGAAGTTTTCCTTGTCATATTGAGAGCAGCTATTAAACTACCCAAGACAGATGAAGAAATGTTACAAATTTAAGATAATATTTTTGTTAGTCTTTTTGGATTGTGAGGGAGAGGATTCAGGATCAAATCCTCAGTTTTGCTCATCTTTTATTATTATCTTCTAATCTAAACAGAAGAGAAAATGGATATTTTAATTCTGAGTGCTTAGCTCAGAATATTTGGAAACTGCTAGTCCAAAGGTGTTACATTTTCAATTTGTTAAAACTCTCTTAACTACTGTAATTTGCAATTTCATCTCAGGGCAAGATCAAATGTGGGGAAGCAGAAAGAATAGATGTTTCAGACCTCCAACTTTAATTCCAGGAATTATTTAGATTCAAAGGTTAGTGTGTATTTTCAACCTGTGAAAATAAACTCATGAATTGTAATCTCATTCCTCTACCTGCCACAAACGTGGAGACAGATTAAGCCAAACTTGCATCACACGATCCTATGTATAAAATGACACATGGATTTATAAAAGGAAATGACTTCCAGGGTAGCGTTTATCAACCAACATGACTCCAGGTTTGTAACCATAATAACAAACCACATGGCTGCTGCAAATCAAATGTGGAAAAGATGGTTTCCCAGACACTATACATGGGAACATGGTCTGTCTTCATGAGTCCTGACAGGAACCAACCCAACACTACAAGAAATCTTTCAATCTATTCCTGCTTGAAGATACTTGCCTCCTTGTGCCCTTGTGATGAGCATTGGGTGATGTATGGAAGTGTTGAATCAGTGTATTGTACACCTGAAACTAATATTACACTGTGTGCTAACTGCAATTTAAATAAAAACAACAAAAAAATAAAACACTTGCCTTCTTAAAAAAATAAAGCAGCTTTGAACTAGTTAGGAACTCTCTGATTAAAAACTTAACTCAGACTTTCCCCCTTCACCTTAAGTACTGGGCAAATTTCCCTCTCCAACTTCAATGGTAAAATGAGAGGTTTGGGCTAGGCAAGGAAGAAAACCGGGGATGTTTTCTTTTTCTTTTCCTTTTTCTTTTTAGTTATACTGTCTTTGAATTATTGACTAGAGTCAGTAATTTGAGGCTACATCCAAACATAACCAAAAAAGGTGAATCAATTTCATTTAGTCAGTGACGTGGATGTGACATGTGTCATCCTTTCATGTAGTCTATGACTCTGTTATGATAATTCAACAAAGTTCCAATGGAGTTTGATTTTTTTTAAATCAAAATAGTCTTAATTTTAACAAGATACATTCCTACATTAAATAAGTTTCTCAGAGCAAATTCATTTTGAGAGTTTGCCCATGATCAAAATAATAGGTCACGGGACTGTGAGACTTTGTGCTTTATAGAGGGAAACTGGGTGGGGCATGATTCACCCCAAATTGAAAAATGTTGGGTTTATTAATACCAACTTTCCGTTTTCTAGAACATCTTAGTTCTGTGATAAATTCATTCAGAGGGACTAAAACCTTGAGAACGTTCTAACAGTTGGATTAGTGAAATTCACTTTCAAAGACAATTAGTGGCAAGCTGATACTGCTTTGCGGTGGTAGCTGACAGTCATATAAGAGCACCTCAAGCCTGGTCTCTGTCTTTCTGTGGTCACGTTCATGGTTGCCCAGCTCAGATTGCTCTGGTTCAAATATGAGTCACTTACTAGTTGGGAGACTTTAGTCAAAGTTCCAGCAGTCCCAAATGGGGATTATGATAAAGCTTACCTTATCAGATTGTTAGGGAGATAAAATGGATTAATCTACATAAAACATTTAGAAGAGTTCCTGTCAAAGAGTAAGGAGCCTTAAATTTTAGATGTAGTTTATGTGATGATTTGTGTTACTAGTAAGAATATCAGTAGAGATAATTTAGATTTTTCTAGTAATGGAATACAGATATTAAACAGAGAGAAAGGGGGAGAGTACAGATGTATTAAAATGTTGATGGTGGGTGACAAGCATGGCAGGTGTTCTTTGTGCGTATTCTCTTCTTATTTATTTTTTGGAAGTTTGACATTATTTTCAAGTAAATTAAGAAGAAGTGTAGATGTAACTAATTGGTAAAAAGATTTTGGCCCTAAGATCAAAATACTCTTTTCTTCACCGCTAAAAATACTATTTATTAATTTGCTTGTTTGCAGTGATCATTTCTGATGTATGTACACATACATCAGAATATCAAACTTGGGGCTCCTGGGTGGCTCAGTCACTTATGTGTCCAATTCTTGGTTTTGGTTCAGGTCATAATCTCAAGGTTCATGGCTTCAAGCCATGCATTGGTCTCTTCACTGACAGGGCAGAGACTACTTCAGATTCTTTCTCTACCTCTCTTTCTGACCCTCCCCCTCTCTCAAAATAAATCTCTCTCCCTCTCTCTCTCTCTCTCTCTCTCTCTCTCTCTCTCTCTCTCTCAGTAAATAAATTAAAAAATATATATATATCAAACTGTACACCTTAAATATATGCATTCATATGTGTCAGACTTCAGTAACACTGAAAAAAAAAATATTATCACCTGACATTTAATGCGGATTTCCAACAGGTCAGGCACTGTGCTAAGAATGTTATATTCATATTCATTGTCTCATGCAATACAACTTATGAGTTATTGATAATCCCTGTTTTACAGAACATTTTACTCTGAATATGAAGTTTACAGACCTATACAATCTAGCTCATATACTGTACAATTTTATACAAACCTATTTTATACAAACCTCCTAGCTTAGACCTATTAGAATTTGATCTGAAATGAGGAAAAAGTCTGAAACATAATAGACTAGATTTGAAATCACCTAGATTTACCTCTGAATTCTGGGTTTGCCATGAATAGTTTTGTGACATTATCCAGATCCTCTCTCTGAACCTTAATTTCTTCCTCTATAAAAACAGAAATTATCTAAGGGCGCCAGGGTGGCTCAGTTGGTTGAGGGTCTGACTTCAGCTCAGGTCATGATCTCATGGTTCGTGAGTTTGAGCCCCACATTGGGCTCTTGGCTGTCAGCCACAGACTGCTTTGGATACTCCCTCTCCCTCTTTATCTGCCCCACCCTCTTTCTCTTCCCCTCCCTAGCCCACAATTGTGCTTGCACTCTGTCTCTCTCAAAAATAAATAAACATTAAAAAAAAGAAACAAATTATCTACATTATAGCTTTCAAGGATGAAATGATGTTAAGTACCAATATTTTTTTGCAAAATTATCGGCACAAATAAGGACTTAAAAAATGATAGTCATGGGGCACCTGGGTGGCTCAGTTGGTTAGGCAACTGACTTTGGCTCAGGTCATGATCTCATGAGTTTGTGGGTTCGAGCCCCGCATTGGGCTCTGTGCTGACAGCTCAGAGCCTCGAACCTGCTTCAGATTCTGTGTCTCCCCCTCTCTCTACCACTCCCTGCTCATGCTCTGTGTCTCTCTGTCTCTCAATAATAAATAAATGTTAAATTTTTTTAAAAAAAATAAAATAAATAAAATAAATGATAGTCATTGTGACCCTAAGTTAAGTAGTGTCAAAAATAAATAAAATTATAATTTTTATCTAATTAATTATATGCAATTTAGAAGAAAAAATGCCTAAAATTTGAGGCAATATACTTGTATAAATATATGTAAGACAAACCAGAGCTATAAATCATTCAGAGAAAAGATTTAGATACAGATATTTTTCTGAGAGGATCAAAATTTTGCCTCCTTTATTCATTTTTTTAAAGTACATTTTTTATAGAGCATATAAAATGAGTATTTAGGCAGAATTTGGTCCAATCTTTAAGGAGTAACAGAAACTGCAAATTTATGAGATGATTTGACATTCAGTGTTTCTGTGGAAACCCATTATGTTGCTCTTGATGGATAAAATACTTTGGGGGAGTATTTTACCTTAATTACTCCAACTGCTTCTGGTTTTCTTCTGGAAAACCACTTGTCAACTTATTTTAAATGAGACTTTCATAAGGACTTGGTAAATTATTCAAGTTTTATCAGGCCAAGGCTCTTAATTCCATTTTTCTAACTTCAACCCAAAGAATAAACATTTCCTGAATTTTTTTCTTTTAAAGATATTTAGGTAAGAACCTCTAAAATAAAAATCTCAGACTTGGAAGGTGCCCTATGGAGGGAGAATCATCTCCTGTATAAATTTGATTGCATCCGAGAAATTCACTAGTATCTCTGGTTTCCAGAATCTCTCCAGTACAGTTATCATGAAGCTAACAGACATGTTAAGTATAAAACTCTTCCTAATCAGGCATAATTCCCGGGTGATCATTGTCGGTGCATTTGATGCCTGCACCGATATTAATTGCACAAATTCCAGGCAGGATTAGGCAGAATACAAGAAAAAAAAAATCAGACAGACCAGGAGGAAAAGGTTTCTTAAGCTATTTTAGCAGCTTAGAAGTAAATCATAAAATGTCAAGCTACAGAAATTGGCTCCGATAAATATGATTTTTTTCCTGAATTAGTTCACTAAGCTTTTATCCTTTCTGAACACTTTGAGTCAATCCTAAATACTTTAAATGCCAAGCTTAATATTGAACAGTTATGCTACAGCACATATAGAAGATTGAAAGCAGCAGTTATTCTAGATGAGAATGAGTTATTTTATCTTCATGTAGACCCAGAAACGAAAGAAAATAACCATCGTGTGAAGAGATTGTAAACAAATGAATACTTGTAAAGAAGCCAGGTTGTGGCTACCAAATGAGAAAATTTAATCATTAAAAAATGTATAATCATTTCAACCAAGTTATGTCTACAGGATATGCCTCCCTCCCAACCCCCTGAGAGTCAATATGACCATATTCCTATGAGAAAATATATGGTTCTAATTGTAATTTAATTTTACATTCTTATTTAGGGGGATTTGGAGTTGAAAATGACTATAAAAATTGCATACCAGCTGTCACTTGGCTTCCATTCTGCGGTCCTTGCTCGATGCACATGAGTAAGTCGCAATAATGCTGAGAGAGCGTGTGCAGGGAGGATAGTTTTCATTCCTAGAACTTCTAGTGGAAATATTCTTTGTTTAAAAAATTCACATATAAGCATTACCCATTTTCCAAGTTTATCACAGAAAGACTATTTTATTCCCATTTGATTCCCAAACTATGATTTTAAAACTCTTTAGGCAGGAATCACATGGGACCTTAGGAAGGGCATTAATTTGGAAGTCAAGGGATGGGCTCAAGACCCAGCACTCATACTTGCCAGCTGTGTGACTTTGGACAAATCAGGTAATCTTTCAGGCATTTTTTTACTTCAATTCAGGCTAATTCAATTTGACTTTTAAGTTTCCTGAGCTCAGGGACCATGCATTATTTACTGATTTATTTATAGTATCTTATACAAAATTGGCGAATAAAATATTTTTAAATGAATGAATTAATGAATGTTGATGCCACAATTTATTAGAACAACTCATTATTTTTTCCCAAGTTGAGGAGGATTATTTAGGGTATCATAAAATTGCAGTATGTCTTTTATCAAAGAATATCCTCAGTTAATTTTATTGGCTCAGAATATAACTTAAGTCAGAAATTCAAACCTTGTTTGGAAATATGACAAAATCAAATGGGTTATTTTTTATTCAATGTTCATAGAAGTCTACCACATGGTGTTGTTTGTAATCGAGCAGCTGCTGTTTAATTCCCAATGACAATATAATGTTTCAATGATTTGTTAGAAGAGGGACCATTCATCGCTTAGTTCTATACTTTTCTAGAACTTGTGTCAACATGTATCACTAAAGTAAAAAAAAAAAATCACAAAATTTTTGTTGTCTTACCCACTGGTGTCTGACCTTCTGAGAGGTCTGAGTCATGTTCTCCTCAAGATTCTTAATCTTAGTTTGATGCCTGGGATCCAACAGTCACTGATAACATCTGCCACTTCAATGAATATCATAGGAAAGATGGATTTTAAAACAAGAATGTGACTTGATAAAATCAATAGCAGACATTTACTACAGATAATTCATAACATAAAAAATTGCAGGTTAAGACTGAAAGCATGGAAGAACGTGATCATTATCTGCTGATAAATTGCTCACCAAGTGCAATATAACATATATGAATGTCTAATAATTAAGTGTTTCTTTCCCCATTATTGAATAGGGTCTATTCATTTACCCCTTAAAAAATTGTATAATCACCGATTGAGCTTAATGATGCTTAATAGTCACTGATTGAGTTTAAAGACACTTAAGTTCCCATATCAGTAAAATCTGGGAATTAAAGGAAATTGGTTAAGACAACCAGACAAGCTAATGTTAAAGGTGAATTTAAGCTACAGGTCTCCTAAGTTTTGGCCCTATATTATTCATTATCAAATCCTATTCTGCAAATATCTCCATAAAATATCTTTCTTTGTTGCTACCCTCTTGGATCTTCTTAAATGTAAGGTTCCTCCTAAGTAAAATACTAAAGGTCTAGTAATGTTCCCTATTTTAGAAGACCTTGAAATTTTTCTAAGCAAACATATGTAATTTTGTCAGTGGGGCAGTATTTAAACTGGGGGTTGTACATTTTTATTCATAGCTCTTTCCTTATCTTGATTTAGATATAAGTATCATATGTAGCTTAACTGAAATGAATTAAAAGGGTGTTTTTTAAATAGTTTAATCCAAATAGTTGCTCAGCAGAAATTTAGAATTAGGTTTGTTTTTCTGAGTTATTATCCTTATTGTGTGATGGTTAGCAACATTTTAAAAACACTCAGATATTGATGGTTTCATCGAGAGCAGAATTATTTAATAAACTTCACAATTCTCAACTTCAGTGTTAGAATTATTTTCCCTGAAGCATTTCTCAAGGTAAAACCAGCTTGCATTCTCATTATTCTCCAGCTCATCTTATTACAGTAAGAGAGCAAATATTATTGAATTGGAAAAGGGGACTGAAAGTAAACAGAAAATATTTGTTTCTCCAGATGTTTTAGAAACACAACTTTCTCCCATGTTTCTCCACTAAACACATAAAATCTGGCATTCTCTAAGTCAACATTATGCATGCTATGAATTAGGATAAAAAAGCAAGTAAGATATATGAATTCTAGAATCGAACTTGTGAAAAAGCTATTTCTGGTTTTTGAGAGAACCAGTGTCTAGCATCCTTCAGGATGGAAGCTGGTATTTCCAAATAGCTGGAATTATGGACCTGTTTCACTGGGGCAGCATTTACAGCAGCATATGCCTTTGTGCTCAGGGTTGGCCAAGCCAAAGTCCATTGAGGAAGACAGTGTCCCCGTTGGAGGGTCATTTAAAGTGGCCATCAATCCTTTTTGCATAATACTGATGGAGTTCTTTGGAGCTATCCTAATTTGCCTGGGACTAAAGGGGCAATAGAATACAGGATGTTTAACACTAAAAGCAAGGGAGTCCCAGGAAAGCTGGTATGAGTTGGTCACCTTACAGTACTAAGTCAAGATATGCCAGAGGTAGTATCATGTTCAGAAATGCAGAGGCAAAAATGTAGCTGCTGTGGACAGAGTTTGATCTCAGTAATGAAAAAGATGTAGGATGACATGATGGTCTTGAGTTAATTATCCTATCACTGGATGATTTACTGTCTAGTTACATGCACTGGAAAGTAAGTGGATGAATTAGGTTGAGCAATACATTTGAATTCCTAACTTGACTGTACCACTTCTTACTTTTGAAGCTTAGGACTAGTAACCTCACTGTTGTTAGCTTCAGATTTCCATTGAATTTATAGCCTTTCTGTGAAATTGTCAATTTTCTTTTTTTTATTACTTAGCTTAAATCTTTTGATGAATTACATAATTCCTTTTTTTTTAAGGCTTATTTATTTTGAGAGAGAGGGGGCATGGAAGGGACAGAGAGAGAGGGAAGAGATGGGGGGAGAGAGAATCCCAGGCAGGCTCTGTACTATCAGCATGGAGCCTCGTGCAGGGTTGAAATTCACAAACTGCAAGATCATGACCTGTGCCAAAATCAAGAGTCAGATGCTAAACTGAATGAGCCACGTAGGTGCCCCATGATGATTTACATAATTCTTTAATATATCAGTGAATGTCTTCAGAGGTCCTCTTAAATATCTACTAAAACATTCAGATATCCTGATATGCTAAAGCAAATAAAATAAAAAAGATAAATGCTGCAGAGTATACAGAGCTTCATGAGGAAATGAGAGATACTAAGGCAATTAAATATAGATATTTAATTTGAGAACTTCTCTCCATTATATATTGCAAAAGATCTCCCATTTCCTCTCGGAGCCTTTCATATTTTAGAGACAAAATGCAAACATTGATGTTTAAAGCTTTTCAAACATAAACTACCAATTAAAGTAGGAAAACAGTAGATAATTGATTGCTTTTTGACCTTTGAGACCTAATTTAGGGAATAAATATGGCTGCCCATTAAAGTATAAATTCCAAAGAATCATTATTAAACAGTTTCTTAAAATTCTCTATTTTCAAAAGTTTAAATAGAAAGTCATACTGGTTATTTTGGGAGAGAGGGGTTTTTAACAGATAAAAGGGGATTTAGAGATTATTTTGTCCATTTTCTTTATTTTACAGTTGGCATAGACTGAAGAAATGTCATATCCCAAATCACTTAGGTATTTTCTCTGAATTTTAGTACCTAAATCAAATGAGTGAATGAAAATAATAGTTCACTTTGACTATTGTGAAAGATACTGTCTTAAAAAAATACAATATTGAGTTGAATTGCTTTGATTAACATGTAGATAATAAATAAATGTGAGATCCACTTAGAATGGAAAAGATAAATGTTTGGTTTATTCTAATGCTTGTTAGTATGAATAATTCCTTGTTATTTGTTTCCCTTCAAATACCATCCACAGTTCACAAAGAAAATTATCATTGCATTTACAGACATATTTTCTGTTAGAAGTTGAAATTTCCCAGTGGGATAGATACAGTATCCTATAACCTACCTAAATAGGAAATAATTATTTTCACCAAAGTTTTGAGACTCATAAAATGTAGTGTCTCTTTGTGTGTGTGTGTGTGTGTGTGTGTATTCTTGCAAGGGGAGATACATTCTACCACAAGATTATTAGCACCCAACAAGTAAAGAATGGCTACTTAGAAAACATGAGCCACTGAAAGGTAAATTAAAAAAAAATGAAAATGTAAAAAGTTACTGAGAATTTGGGTATTTATCACATACTGTAAGCATTTCCAAGAGGTCATTGAAATTATGTATCAGATTGAACTGACTCAGTGATTGGTACTTGAAAGAAAAAGACAAGAAGAATCCCAACATCTTTACTTCTGAAATTGTCCATGGAAGGTTCGGAGCTTGTGGTAAGAGAGAAAAGTTCAGTGAATGTTTGTAAGTTTTGCTAATTCTGTTGTCCCCAAACTTACACGTGTGCACCCATTTCCATTCCCTCTGCCACTGCCTGTTCTCACTGTCACGCTACTGCTCTCCAAAACAGAATGCTCCCCTTTTACTCTACAAGTTGTGATAGGTGAGTAGAAAAGGTTTTAAAGCAATAATTAAGTTCAGGCCTGTACTGTACACAGCAGTGTGACAGATGATTTGAAGTACAAAAGGTGCCCCGATGAACCTCGTTGCCTTTTCCAACCAAGTACTACCTTACCTTCCCAAGGTCACCCCCTCACACATACTTACGTGCGCTCCACTCCAGGGCAATAGATACTGAGATCCATAAAGCCTGTCTCTCTACACTTATCAGTTTAACCCCTAAGTCACAATTCAGCCATAACTTTTTCTATATAAATGTTAGTCCTCATGATAGAGATTTATTAATTTGTATGACACTATTATAACACTTCGTTAATTGTCTTAATATAACTGTTGAGCATGAAGCTGTTGGTTTTCTCAGGTGATGATTTTTGCAGGAATTATGGCCATAATCATAAACCTATCTGCAGGATGTTTCATAGTGTTTGACATAGATTTAGATTTAATACATATTTTTTTGTCTTGAAATATTAGCTAAGCAGGCTTTAAGCAAACCTCACAGTGTAGGTGGGAGAAACATAAGGCACTTGAAAATACATATACTGAGAAGGTTTTGCACCAAGAATGTTGTCCTAATTTTGAATACAAATCAGTAAAAATCAGATTTCGTTTTATCATTTCTGTGAACACAAATTAAGTCTATTATATATATAGTTACAAAGTTAAAGCCATTTTTAGAATTACTGAACATTAACATGCTTCTGCAGAAGCATGTTTTTAATCTTTAGTAAAATAAAAAATAAGGACACTCTTGTACTGTGTATTTAATGGAGGCATTTGAAGCCACATATGGTTTTAAATAGTATCTTCTATATAATTGATGGGGTATTTGAAAAAAAAATTCAGTTGATTATCTGTTAAATAAAGATATGTTTTCCTCTTCTCTATTAAATGTTATTTTGTCCTTGTAACATTTTTCTGTAAGGCATTAACTTTCAACAGTTGTCTCTTATCAAACTAGACAAAGCTTTCAACTTAATTGAATTTGAAAAGTACAAAGATTGAGCTGACTTACCAAAATGTATGTGGTAGCTTTAAACATATAAGCAAAATGGATGAAATTGGCATGTTGGCTTAAGTACACTGGTTGAAGGAAAGGTATAGTAAAAGGACAATTTAATTAAAGGTAGAAGAGTCCATAAAAATGAGATTACATACACAGTGTAATTTATGACACTGAGCTTAGCTTTTTTAGATATTAAAATATGTAGCTACATATACAATCTCTAAAACTTTCTAAAATATGTACGTGGGGTATCATCATGTAGAGGCATTTGTTAATATGATGTTCCCCCCACAACGATGAAAAATCCACAGAAGCAAAGAAAAAGTAATTTTGTCTAAAGGGAAAGAAAGAGAAAAACAATCAAGCATGGAACTTGAAATAACCTGATGCCTACACCTCCGTTTTGTTCCAATTATGCTTTAACACATATGAGCTTGGCTAAGTCACTATGAATTCTTAGACCTGAAAGTTGCTTAACAACTGAATCAAAAGTCTTTCTTGTTCAAAGTTTCTGGGTTCTCTATGCAGCCAAATTCAATCCCTGCAGAAGTTAAAGAAAGGCCTAGGAAGAGAAGAGTTTGTGCTTTTCTCAGGGCATTTCTTATTGTAAGGAAAATTTCCTTTGTTCTTTCTCACCTGGGTGGGCAAGAGGAAAAGGGCAACGCATAAGAGATGTTATCAGGGGGTGCCTGGGTGGCTCAGTGGGTTAAGCATTCCACTTTTGATTTCATCTCACGTCACGGTCCAGGGGTCATGAGATGGGGCCCTGCATGGGTCTCTGCTCTGAATGTGGAGCCTGTTTACGATTCATTCTCTCTCTCTCTCTCTCTCGTTCTCTCTCGTTCTCTCTCGTTCTCTCTCGTTCTCTCTCCCTCTCTTCCCCAACCCCCACTCCTACATTCATGTACATGTGCACACTCTTTTTCTCTCTCATAAATAAATAAATAAATAAATAAATAAATAAATAAATAAAGTTAAAATAAAAACATGTTACCAGACATTTGAGAATAGCACTGGGTTATATAAGTAAATATATATTATATTGCACATATAATATAAAGTGGCTATTGCATTTATGTAAAAGTCTTTGTGTTGGTATATGTCTGCATTTATCATAAGCAAACACTTTGGAATGGAATGGCTGGATTGTATGGTAGGTGTATGGTCACTTTTTAAGAAAATATAAACTGCTTTTCAAAGTGGTGACATTATTTTATGTGGCCACCAGTATCATAGGAAAATTGCAATTTTTCCACACAATTTCCCAGCAGTAAGTATAGGTGGCTTTCTAAAATTTAGCATGCTACCGGGTATGTGATGGCACTTCATTATAGTTTTATTTTTCCCTAATCATTAATGATATTGAACATCATGTTATATGCTTATTTACCATTATATTTTCCTTGCCTTATTCAAAAATTTTGTGCATTTTTAATTGCATATTTTTGACCTGTAATTGAGTTGTAGGGGTTAGTTTTTTTTTTTTATCTTTGATTTAAGTAGTTACTTTTTTTATCCTGTATTCTGGTTTGCATTTTCATGTTCTGAACAGTGTATTTCTTTAACAAAGTTTTTTTTTTTTTTTTTAACTGCAGTATAGTTAACCTATAATGTTATATTAGTTTCAGGTGTGCAATATAGTGATACAATAATTCTATACGTTATTCATTGCTCAACCCTTAATCCCTTCACCTATTTCCTCCTCCTACTTCCCCACTGATATCCATCAGTTTGTTCTCTATAGTTAAGAGTCTGTTTGTTGGTCTCTCTATTTTCGTTTGTTTGTTTGGTTTCTTAAATTCCACTTAAGTGAAATGATACAACAATTTTCTTTCTTGTACTGATTTGCTTTGCTTAGCATTATACCCTCTAGCCCCATCCATGTTGTTGCAAATAGCAAGATCTCATTCATTTTTAATGGCTGAATAATATTCCTATGTGCGTGTGTGTGTGTGTACATGTGTGTATATGAGGGGGAGAGAGAGAGAGAGAGAGAACGAACACTTGGGCTGCAAAGCTATATGTTTCAATTTTGAAGTTCAGTTTTGATTATTTTCTCATGTATGTGTGTTTGATCCTGTTTATGAAATATTTACCTGAGCAAATGTCAGTAAATTTTTTCCCCTGTGTTATCTTCTAGAAGATTTATAGCATGACATGAGTGGTCAAGGTTCTTATTTTTTCATATAAATATCCAATTGTTCCAGCACCATTTGTTGCAAAGATGATCATTCTTCATTAAGTCACCTTTGCATTTTTGCCAAAACTTGATTTATAATTGCTAAGTCTAGTCCAGGCATTCTTATTCTATTTCATTGATCATTATGCATAACTTTTCAACAGTACAAAATTGTCTAGATTATTGTGGCTTTGTACACTTCAACATCAGATAGTATATATATTCTCCAACTTTGATTTACTTTTTTAAAGTTTTTTTTTTTTAAGTTTATTTTTTGGGAGAAAAGCAGAGAGAGTGAGTGGGGGAGGGGCGGAAGAAGAGGGAGAGAGAGAATCCCAAGCAGGCTCCACACTGTCAGCAAAGAGCATCATTCAGGGCTTGAACCCACAAATCATGAGATCATGACCTGAGCTGAAACCAAGAGTCATATGCCTAACTGAGCCACCAGCTGCCCTGCTTTACTTTGCAAAATTATGTTGGTTGTATTAGTTTTCCATTGCTGTATGACAAATTATCAGAACCTTAGGGCTTAAGATACTCATTTATATGGTTTTCTTAGGCCAGACCTCTGAGCACAGTATGACTGGGCTCTGAGAATCTCAAGGCTGAAATCACGTGGTATCCTGAAGCTGTGTTCTCATCTGGAGCTCAGGGTCCCCTTCCAAAGTCATTCAGATTTAGCAGAACTTTATCCCTTGTAGTTGTAGACCAGAAATCCCTGTATTCTTGCTAGCTGTCTGGCCAAAGATGACTCTCAGCTCCTAGACACCCTCATCAGGTTCTTGCCAAGTAGTTCCCACCATAGGCCCTCACATATTCAAACATTTCAGATTCAGAGTCCACTTTTTTTGAAGGGCTCTCCTGACTAGGTCAGACCTACTCCGGATAATCTCCCTTTTGACTGACTCAAAATCACCTGATATGGGACCTTCATTTAACTTGCAAAATCCTTTTAAGTTTGACCTGTAATGTAATCTAACTCCAGGTCTGAAATCCACCATAGTCAAAGCACCCCCTAATCCCACTCTAATCTAAGGGTTGGGGATTATACAGGGTAGATACACCAGAATGTAGAAATCTAGGGAATACTTGTAGAATTCTGCCCTGTATAGTTATTCTATGTTCTTTCCATTTTCCTACAGATTCTAGTATTAGATTGGCAATTTCTACAAAAAAAAAAGGTTATTTTGGGTATTTAGACTTTTGTTGAATTGTTAGATCAGTTTTAAGATAATTGATGTGTTAAGAATATTGAGTTTTTTAATTCATTGGCATGGTGTAATTCACTGTTTACATTCTTTAATTTCTTTCAGTAATGCTCATTTAGTTTGTACTATAGACGCCTTACGTGTTGTCAATTTTATTTACATTTTTGATGAATTTGCCAAACAGGCAAACATTTTTAAATGATTCCTAGAATGAAAAACATTCACTTTTTGATGCATTTTGAATTAATGCTGAATGCTGTAGAAGTATTAATACTGTTCAAAACAGACCCACAAATAAGAGAGTTAGGAATTGCTAAAAGCACTAGATTACCTTCAGTGAACTTTAGGTCATTTTTCTTTCCTGATGGCCTAGTATATGTTTGTTTTTTCTCATACCAATGATGGTGAGTCTAGGGAGAATCTTGGAAGCATATTTCTAAAGCTTTATACATACCTCATTTTGTATGAGGTAACTACTTTGGTTCTTTACAACGTGTCTACTAAGTTGAGCCATGTCTATCTGAGACAGAGTACCAGGCATGATTTAGAGAGGGAGATTCTACTAGAGTGAGTGTGTGTGTGTGTGTGTGTGTGTGTGTGTGTGTGTGTGTGGTAATAAGGTGGTAGTGAGATATTTCAATCCATCTTCAATGAGAGAGTATTGGGCCAAATTTATGGAGACTTCTGTTTTTGGTAGAGCTGTCTGAACAAGGCTAGCTATATAATTGCAGACAGGGTGGTGCAAGTCATCAACCAGAATCTGTAGGTTCAAAGCAGAAAGTTTTGGCATATGAGAAAAATGACATTGGAGTAGGTAAAAATCCAGAAAAAAAAAAGAAGCAGAGTTCTAAGCTATGTAGGCAGAACCAAGGCTACAGGTTTAGCTTTTTTTTCAGGAAGCACTTTTGTTAAAAGCACTGAAGTGCTTATGTTTGATAACTTTAATTTTTTGCTTATTTTGAGTTGGGTCTCCAGAGTGCTTGAACCTAGGGAAAAATTGTCATCACAGCAGGAAGCATCTTGAACACCAAAATCAAATTATTAATAAAGACAAATCAGAACAAAAAGAGTAATTTTCTTCTTCAGAGTTATTTAAATATATATATACATATATATATGTATGTATGTATATACACACAGAGACATATATATAGGCACACCACACACACACACACACATATATATATATATATATATATATATATATATATATATATATATATATATATTTGTACATGTACTATATATCAGCTAAGGGGAGAAACCTCTTTAAACCAAAGATTAGTGTGAGCTAGAAAATAGATGTCAGGCTAAGAGACTCTCAAACCAGAGTGGAGAAATGTAGCACTTAAAATCCCTAGCTAGCCTGAAATCACATACAACACACAAAGGATTTTTTTCTTTCCATTTGAAGCCTTTGAGTCAGCCCTCTGTTGTGGTGGGAACTCTCTTAAGGCCCAAACTATTTATTAAACACTTGTCTTGTTCCAACTTAAAGAAAATCACTGTGGTTCTCACATTAGAAGTTCATGAAACTTCCTTCTCACACCCTTGACAGCAACTTACCATTTTGCATCTTGTTAGAACTGATTGGCAACAAAGATGACATGAACATTTTCTTGTGAGCATTTTCATGATCTTAGTCCTTCTACATACTACCTGTTTGCCATTAGCTAAGTCATTTAATGCCTATGAACCTAAGTATCCTTACCTATAATAGCCTATCTCATAGGCTTCTTGGGAGAATTAAATAGGAGAATACAAATCACATTTTTCCCAGTTTCTTGCAGAGTTTGAACACTCAATACATGTCAGTTATGTTCAAAAACATGTTGTTGTTGCTGTAATTATTATGTTTAGGCCACATTATTATATGACAACTTGAACATATATCAAAACATATTGGATCTGGTCATGAATTTATTTAAATTATATATGAACTATGTAGTAGAATTTGGAAGAAAAAAAGCCCTTGTGTTTATAGAGCTTACATTCCAGGGTGGGGGGAGATTGATACTTGATTTGTAATTAAAACACTGAAGAATCTGAATAAAATACATAAAGGACACTTTACAGATGGTAGAGCATGCAGACTTATTCCAATCTAAAGAACCAAAGAATATCTCCCTGAAAATTAAACTTTTGAGCACACTATGTGATATTGAAAAGACAAATTGTTTAGAATTTCAGTTACCATATTTTGAAAATATAGAAACTTGCCAATGAGTGTGAACCTTCATCTAGGAGAAATAAACTGCAATAGCAAATCCCACAGAGATTGACATCAAGACAACATAGATTTGAATCCAGCTCTGAAGCCTAGTAGTTCATCTAGATATATTATGAGGCCATAAAGCTTTTAGCCCAAGTCTGGCACATGGGACATCCTTCATAAATACTCATGGTTGTTGCTTTTTATTGATGAGGAAGAGAA
Organism: Panthera leo; assembly: GCF_018350215.1. Taxonomy (NCBI): domain Eukaryota; kingdom Metazoa; phylum Chordata; class Mammalia; order Carnivora; family Felidae; genus Panthera; species Panthera leo. The sequence continues at coordinate 37,263,866 of NC_056693.1, forward strand.
TGGTGTTGGTGGTGACGGTCATGAGATGGGGATGGTCATGACGACCCAAAGCGTATTTTAACACTATAAGTTGTAGAAGATGGATCCAAGAGAGTTGCTTTTAACACATATATTTGAAAGAATAAAAAAAAATAAACCCAGCTCAAAGAGTTCCAAGAAAATTAGAATGCTTACATATTTGGGAAGATTTTATCATCTCAATAGAAAACAAATAAATGACCTGCGCCAGGGGGAATCAAGAAAACCCCTAAACCAATTGAATTTGCTCTGTGAAACAATTTTTCCCCATTTTGCTCCCTGAACCACTTACATTTATCACCTGGTGAGTGTTTTAGTAATACTCATTACTGGATTTGATTCCATAGTTTCTTTCAGAAACACTTTCAGGGAGGGACACCTGGGTGGCTCAGTAGGTTAAGCATCTGACATCGGCTCAGGTCATGATCTCATGGTTCCTGAGTTCAAGCCCCTCGTCGAGCTCTGTGCTGACAGCACAAAGCCTGGAGCCTGCTTCGAATTCTGTGTCTCCCTCTCTCTCTACCCCTCCCCTGCTCGTGCTCTGTTTCTCTTTATGAAAAATAAATAACTAAACAAAAAAAAATCTTAAAAAAAAGAAACATTTTCAGGTCAAGGGACCCAGGAATATGCACAATAAATCTTATGTATAGTCAATTTGAAAAGTAATTTTGTCTCTCTGACAGTTACAACCTCCAAGAAGAATTCATAGGGATTATCAGGAAGTTAAGGCTATCAATGTGTTATTGTTGGAAGAAAAGAAAAAATAGAAGACTGTTAAATTTATGTTGACCAAATAATTGAATATGGTTATTAATATCTTACTGTTGACTTGGAGATAATGTTAGTTATTTTACTTATTACAAAAATATATTTTAACATGTCAATAGAAGAAAGCCCTTACTATAAAGTTAGTTTTTTTTCAGAGTCAAATGCACTCATCATTAGTTATGGATGCTGAGACTGCCATGTTCTTTTGTTTCTTGTACATAATTACAAAAACTCCAGGATAACACATGGAAGCCAGTTGAAATGGAAATTGCTCTTTAAAGGGAGCTAATGTTCTAAAGAAAAACACAATTTATGCTTGCTCACATTACTTTAGTAATCTTTATCTGCATCATCAGTAAAAAAAAAAATTCTAGGGCTTTGGTCAGTATCAGTATCCTCATTGAGGGCAGATGTGGAAAGGAATGGTGCACAAAGAAACAATATTCAATATTTGAGCTCTAAGCAAATATGAAGTATTCTTCCTTTTTACTTCACTCTCCTTAATTCTAGGGGAATCATTTTATTTGGGGGCGGGAGGGACTCAGATTACACATAATCTTTTCCTCAATGTTCTCTGTTGGAGACAGTATATAGTCAGTTGTAAAAATTTAATTTTCCATATGACTTATTTCACTCAGCATAACACTCTCCAGTTCCATCCATGTTGCTACAAAAGGCTATATTTCATTCTTTCTCATTGCCACGTAGTATTCCATTGTGTATATAAACCACAATTTCTTTATCTATTCATCAGTTGATGGACATCTAGGCTCTTTCCATAATTTGACTATTTTTGAAAGTGCCCCTATAAACATCGGGGTACAAGTGCCCCTATGCATCAGCCCTACTGTATCCCTTGGGTAAATTCATAGCAGTGCTATTGCTGTGTCATAGGGTAGATCTACTTTTAATTTTTTGAGGAACCTCCACAGTGTTTTCCAGAGTGGCTGCACCAGTTTGCATTCCCACCAACAGTGCAAGAGGGTTCCCGTTTCTCCACATCCTCGCCAGCATCTGTAGTCTCATAATTTTTTTCATTTTAGCCGCTCTGACTGGCGTGAGGTGGTATCTCAGTGTGGTTTTGATTTGTATTTCCCTGATGAAGAGTGGATCCTGACAACTTAACAGAAGACCATGGGGGAGGGAAAGGAAAAAAAAAAGAGGTTAGAGAGGGAGGGAGCCAAATCATAAGAGACTCTTAAAAATTGAGAACAAACTGAGGGTTGATGGGGGTGGGAGAGAGGGGAGGGTGGGTGATGGGTATTGAGGAGGGCACCTGTTGGGATGAGCATTGAGTGTTGTATGGAAACCAATTGACAATAAATTTCATATTAAAAAAATAAAATAAAACACAAAAATTTTGATTTTCCAGCATTTCAAAACTATGCTTCATTTAGTTAGTGAGAGGAAGGACGAGCATCTGACTGTTGGTCTGAGATAATAACTGGTGTAAATTTTATGAGGCCATGTGGTAGAAACCATAATTCCATGATAATTATATTATTCCACGATAATTTATATGATCAAAAACAAGACACCATGTAAGGGAGTGGTTGAAATTTCATGGGACAAATATTTGTAATGTTATATCCTGAATTTATTTTCTGGCTTTGAGGAAAAAGGTACATATTTTATTTATTTATTTATTTATTTATTTATTTATTTATTTATTTATTTTTAATTTACATCCAAATTAGCATATAGTGCAACAATGATTTCAGTAGATTCCTTAGTGTCCCTTACCCATTTAAGCCATCCCCCCTCCCATGACCCCTCCAGTAACCTTCAGTTTGTTTTCCATATTTTACATATTTTTTTCTAAGTGTCTCTTTCCTCATACGTAAATTAAGTTTAGTGCCTGCTATAAGGTAAGGGCTCAAATTATCTTACATAATAAACAGTTTATAGTTTTTAACTTAGTGAGAAATCCAGTGGTAGACATGGTTTAGTTATGGTATATATTTTTAATTTCTGAATATATTTATATTCTTCTGTTTACACCTATGAATATACTATTGATCCTATGCATATATTTGTTCAACGGTAACCAATTTTCCAGGAGTTCAATGGTCAAAAAGCAGACTTCATTTCTACATGTCCCTTTCCCTCTTGAGCATTGACTGTATATCCTAATCTTTGTTTTGTGAATTATTAAATATTTTTTTCTAGATTGGGGGTTTTTTACATTTAAAAAAAATAAATGAAGATCACATGTTCTTGAAAGTAGAGATTTTCCTTATTTCCTACTCCTTCTCCTTTGGATAGTAGGATATCCTTTGGATAGTAATTATCTGAAGCAAATAAATATGAATATTTTAAAATGGTCTTCTTGAATTCAAACTCTGTCCACCAACACATGTAATATTTTTGCTTTTCTTTGAGATACTTTACTGCAACTGAATCTTTAGAATGGAAGGATACATACATTTGAGCCCTAAAACACTTCTAGTCAGTTCCCAGTCAGTTGGTGAAGGTGTTATTAAATAAATAAATAGATAAATAAATAAATACCAAATAAATAAAATTAGAGCAGACAGTAGGAAAATGGTTAAATTTGAAAAGACAGCAGAACAGTGCTGGAATTGGAGTCAAGAGAATTGAGTTTTAATTTCAAATATACTGTAACTACATTTTTTAAAAGTTTATTTATTTTGAGAGAGTGAGAGTAGGGCAGAGGCAGAAAGAGAATGAAAGAGAGAATCCCAAGCTGTCAGCATGGAGCCCAAAGTGGGGCTCAAACCTGCAAACTATGAGATCATGAACTGAGCCGAAATCAAGAGTCAGATGCCCAACAAATGCACCCCTACTTTTTTTTTTTTTTTTTTTTTTTACAAGACATGAACTCCACTGGGCTTTTTTATCTTGTAATGAACAGAAAATAAATACATGTGGCTAAAGATTACATTTTACAAAATGCTATTTACAAATTTATTGAGGTTTGTTTTTTACTGTTTTGTTTTTAGGATGAGGGCAAAACAGGGACAGTGAGGGACCCCCACAAGTCTATTGCTTTTCACCACTGCCTGCACAACCATTCTGTTTTCTTTTAGCAGTTACCGTGAGTGTACTACATACTTCTTAATATTTAAAAAAGTTCAATGGAGTGTTATTTTCCTTAAGTGAATAATGGACCCTGAGGTTAACAGTAACATGTCATGTTTTATTATTTTAACCTGTGAGCAGGATATTGGGGTTTTACCACATGGAAACAGACATGTGGACTGTGGCCATTTTTGAGAAGAAATAAAAGCAAATTTTCACATTGCATAACAGGGTAATCTTGTTTTTCGTTTCCCTGTGGGAGTTTTCCACAATACCTTCAATTATTTGAGATCTTTGGCTTTCTATCAAGAAAGTGCAATCATTCATGCATACATACATACATACATACATACATACATACAAGCTGAGGCATAAAAATTGTTAGAAGGAGACTCTGTGTCATTTCCAGATTCCCCTTTTTAGATAACACTTGCTTCCATGTCAGAAATGAAAAGACAGAGCTAAGAATCTCACAGAAGCTGTGTAATAATGTAAGTAAATAGGAGCATAAAAGTAATTTATGTCTCTTCCTCTTTTTTTCCCTTACATTATTTGTGAACTTAATCCATACTTTACCTTTTATTCCCCCCAATGAAATATAGCCTGCTTCCAGGGATAACATTTAAAAGATAGAAAGATATAGCTTAGAAACATTCAAAAAGTAGAAGCAAATACATGTGCTCTGTTGTTTTCTGGGACACCAAGTCGAATATTGTAACTCAGATCTTTTTGGATTTTCTTTCTTTATAGGATGTCAATATTCCTTTAAACTATAATAGACATTTCCAATATGTGCAGTCTTATTCACCTTAGTGTGTGTGTGTGTGTGTGTGCACACGTATATCTTAAAGAATTCTTTTTAATCCATTTCCACAATGCAGTCTTTGTAGATAATAACAGTTCTGATGGCAACACAGTGTCTTTTATCTTCAAGAATTCTCAAATGAAATAAAAATACCCTTATTCATTGGAAAGTGTTTTACACAAGTTTAACTTACTTTTAGATATATTGCACTGCACAAAATATTTTCATCTAAACAGGCACAGAAAAGTGTTTTGAACACACCAGAAGTGAAAATTGAAACTATTATCTACAAAATTAAATAACTTTTAAAAGGGAAAATATAAAATGTTATAGTTTATTATTTGAAACAATTCCATCTAAAAATTTTATAATTTTTTTCACTTTATAACCATTATATAGTAATTGTGATGATTCTATGGAAACTCAAATACAGAAATATTATTATACAAAATACAAAATACAAATACAAAATATTATACAAAATACAAATACAAAAATATTATAAAATGAAAAATGAATTTGTATTTAGTATTCCACAAGTAAAATATGTGGATATAACTGAATGGATTCCAATGCATATTTTTCAATGAACTTTTTATTGTTGTGTTAATGTAGTGATTTTTTTTTTTTTTTTTTTTTATGTCTTTGAAAGTGAGTATTGGTTTTATTGCTATTTTAAAAATATTGCTTGTAAGATAGTGGTGAGAAATTTTTTTTTTTTTTTTATTTTTTAATATATGAAATTTACTGTCAAATTGGTTTCCATACAACACCCAGTGCTCATCCCAAAAGGTGCCCTCCTCAATACCCATCACCCACCCTGCCCTCCCTCCCACCCCCCATCAACCCTCAGTTTGTTCTCAGTTTTTAACAGTCTCTTATGCTTTGGCTCTCTCCCACTCTAACCTCTTTTTTTTTTTTTTTTTCCTTCCCCTCCCCCATGGGTTTCTGTTATGTTTCTCAGGATCCACATAAGAGTGAAACCATATGGTATCTGTCTTTCTCTGTATGGCTTATTTCACTTAGCATCACACTCTCCAGTTCCATCCATGTTGCTACAAAAGGCCATATTTCATTTTTTCTCATTGCCACGTAGTATTCCATTGTGTATATAACCACAATTTCTTTATCCATTCATCAGTTGATGGACATTTAGGCTCTTTCCATAATTTGGCTATTGTTGAGAGTGCCGCTATAAACATTGGGGTACAGGTGCCCCTATGCATCAGTACTCCTGTATCCCTTGGATAAATTCCTAGCAGTGCTATTGCTGGGTCATAGGGTAGGTCTATTTTTAATTTTCTGAGGAACCTCCACACTGCTTTCCAGAGCGGCTGCACCAATTTGCATTCCCACCAACAGTGCAAGAGGGTTCCTGTTTCTCCACATCCTCTCCAGCATCTATAGTCTCCTGATTTCTTCATTTTGGCCACTCTGACTGGCGTGAGGTGGTATCTGAGTGTGGTTTTGATTTGTATTTCCCTGATAAGGAGCGACGTTGAACATCTTTTCATGTGCCTGTTGGCCATCCGGATGTCTTCTTTAGAGAAGTGTCTATTCATGTTTTCTGCCCATTTCTTCACTGGGTTATTTGTTTTTCGGGTGTGGAGTTTGATGAGCTCTTTATAGATTTTGGATACTAGCCCTTTGTCCGATGTGTCATTTGCAAATATCTTTTCCCATTCCGTTGGTTGCCTTTTAGTTTTGTTGGTTGTTTCCTTTGCTGTGCAGAAGCTTTTTATCTTCATAAGGTCCCAGTAATTCACTTTTGCTTTTAATTCCCTTGCCTTTGGGGATGTGCCGAGTAAGAGATTGCTACGGCTGAGGTCAGAGAGGTCTTTTCCTGCTTTCTCCTCTAAGGTTTTGATGGTTTCCTGTCTCACATTCAGGTCCTTTATCCATTTTGAGTTTATTTTTGTGAATGGTGTGAGAAAGTGGTCTAGTTTCAACCTTCTGCATGTTGCTGTCCAGTTCTCCCAGCACGATTTGTTAAAGAGACTGTCTTTTTTCCATTGGATGTTCTTTCCTGCTTTGTCAAAGATGAGTTGGCCGTACGTTTGTGGGTCTAGTTCTGGGGTTTCTATTCTATTCCATTGGTCTATGTGTCTGTTTTTATGCCAATACCATGCTGTCTTGATGATGACAGCTTTGTAGTAGAGGCTAAAGTCTGGGATTGTGATGCCTCCTGCTTTGGTCTTCTTCTTCAAAATTACTTTGGCTATTCGGGGCCTTTTGTGGTTCCATATGAATTTTAGGATTGCTTGTTCTAGTTTCGAGAAGAATGCTGGTGCAATTTTGATTGGGATTGCATTGAATGTGTAGATAGCTTTGGGTAGTATTGACATTTTGACAATATTTATTCTTCCAATCCATGAGCAGGGAATGTCTTTCCATTTCTTTATATCTTCTTCAATTACCTGCATAAGCTTTCTATAGTTTTCAGCATACAGATCTTTTACATCTTTGGTTAGATTTATTCCTAGGTATTTTATGCTTCTTGGTGCAATTGTGAATGGGATCAGTTTCTTCATTTGTCTTTCTGTTGCTTCATTGTTAGTGTATAAGAATGCAACTGATTTCTGCACATTGATTTTGTATCCTGCAACTTTGCTGAATTCATGTATCAGTTCTAGCAGACTTTTGGTGGAGTCTATCGGATTTTCCATGTATAATATCATGTCATCTGCAAAAAGCGAAAGCTTGACTTCATCTTTGCCAACTTTGATGCCTTTGATTTCCTTTTGTTGTCTGATTGCTGATGCTAGAACTTCCAGCACTATATTAAACAGCAGCGGTGACAGTGGGCATCCCTGTCGTGTTCCTGATCTCAGGGAAAAAGCTCTCAGTTTTTCCCCATTGAGGATGATGTTAGCTGTGGGCTTTTCATAAATGGCCTTTATGATCTTTAAGTATGTTCCTTCTATCCCGACTTTCTCAAGGGTTTTTATTAAGAAAGGGTGCTGGATTTTGTCAAAGGCCTTTTCTGCATCGATTGACAGGATCATATGGTTCTTCTCTTTTTTTTTGTTAATGTGATGTATCACGTTGATCGATTTGCGAATGTTGAACCAGCCCTGCATCCCAGGAATGAATCCCACTTGATCATGGTGAATAATTCTTTTTATATGCTGTTGAATTCGATTTGCTAGTATCTTATTAAGAATTTTTGCATCCATATTCATCAGGGATATTGGCCTGTAGTTCTCTTTTTTTACTGGGTCTCTGTCTGGTTTAGGAATCAAAGTAATACTGGCTTCATAGAATGAGTCTGGAAGTTTTCCTTCCCTTTCTATTTCTTGGAATAGCTTGAGAAGGATAGGTATTATCTCTGCTTTAAATGTCTGGTAGAACTCCCCTGGGAAGCCATCTGGTCCTGGACTCTTATTTGTTGGGAGATTTTTGATAACCGATTCAATTTCTTCGCTGGTTATGGGTCTGTTCAAGCTTTCTATTTCCTCCTGATTGAGTTTTGGAAGAGTGTGGGTGTTTAGAAATTTGTCCATTTCTTCCAGGTTGTCCAATTTGCTGGCATATAATTTTTCATAGTATTCCCTGATAATTGTTTGTATCTCTGAGGGATTGGTTGTAATCATTCCATTTTCATTCATGATTTTATCTATTTGGGTCATCTCCCTTTTCTTTTTGAGAAGCCTGGCTAGAGGTTTGTCAATTTTGTTTATTTTTTCAAAAAACCAACTCTTGGTTTCGTTGATCTGCTCTACAGTTTTTTTAGATTCTATATTGTTTATTTCTGCTCTGATCTTTATGATTTCTCTTCTTCTGCTGGGTTTAGGCTGCCTTTGCTGTTCTGCTTCTATTTCCTTTAGGTGTGCTGTTAGATTTTGTATTTGGGATTTTTCTTGTTTCTTGAGATAGGCCTGGATTGCAATGTATTTTCCTCTCAGGACTGCCTTCGCTGCGTCCCAAAGCGTTTGGATTGTTGTATTTTCATTTTCGTTTGTTTCCATATATGTTTTAATTTCTTCTCTAATTGCCTGGTTGACCCACTCATTCGTTAGTAGGGTGTTCTTTAACCTCCATGCTTTTGGAGGTTTTCCAGACTTTTTCCTGTGGTTGATTTCAAGCTTCATAGCATTGTGGTCTGAAAGTATGCATGGTATAATTTCAATTCTTGTAAACTTATGAAGGGCTGTTTTGTGACCCAGTATATGATCTATCTTGGAGAATGTTCCATGTGCACTCGAGAAGAAAGTATATTCTGTTGCTTTGGGATGCAGAGTTCTAAATATATCTGTCAAGTCCATCTGATCCAATGTATCATTCAGGGCCCTTGTTTCTTTATTGACTGTGTGTCGAGATGATCTATCCATTTCTGTAAGTGGGGTGTTAAAGTCCCCTGCAATGACCACATTCTTATCAATAAGGTTGCTTATGTTTATGAGTAATTGTTTTATATATCTGGGGGCTCGGGTATTTGGCGCATAGACATTTATAATAGTTAGCTCTTCCTGGTGGATAGACCCTGTGATTATTATATAATGCCCTTCTTCATCTCTTGTTACAGCCTTTAATTTAAAGTCTAGTTTGTCTGATATAAGTATGGCTACTCCAGCTTTCTTTTGGCTTCCAGGAGCATGATAAATAGTTCTCCATCCCCTCACTCTCAATCTAAAGGTGTCCTCAGATCTAAAATGAGTCTCTTGCAGACAGCAAATAGATGGGTCTTGTTTTTTTATCCATTCTGATACCCTATGTCTTTTATTTGGCGCATTTAATCCATTTACATTCAGTGTTATTATAGAAAGATATGGGTTTAGAGTCATTGTGATGTCTGTATGTTTTATGCTTGTAGTGATGTCTCTGGTACTTTGTCTCACAGGATCCCCCTTAGGATCTCTTGTAGGGCTGGTTTCGTGGTGACAAATTCCTTCAGTTTTTGTTTGTTTGGGAAGACCTTTATCTCTCCTTCTATTCTAAATGAGAGACTTGCTGGATAAAGGATTCTCGGCTGCATATTTTTTCTGTTTAGCACACTGTAGATATCGTGCCAAGCCTTTCTGGCCTGCCAAGTTTCAAAGGAGAGATCAGTCACGAGTCTTATAGGTCTCCCTTTATATGTGAGGGCACGTTTATCCCTTGCTGCTTTCAGAATTTTCTCTTTATCCTTGTATTTTGCCAGTTTCACTATGATATGTCGTTCAGAAGATCGATTCAAGTTACGTCTGAAGGGAGTTCTCTGTGCCTCTTGGATTTCAATGCCTTTTTCCTTCCCCAGTTCAGGGAAGTTCTCAGCTATAATTTGTTCAAGTACCCCTTCAGCACCCTTCCCTCTCTCTTCCTCCTCTGGGATACCAATTATGCGTATATTATTTTTTTTTAGTGTATCACTTAGTTCTCTAATTTTCCCCTCATACTCCTGGATTTTTTTATCTCTCTTTCTTTCAGCTTCCTCTTTCTCCATAACTTTATCTTCTAGTTCACCTATTCTCTCCTCTGCCTCTTCAAGCCGAGCCATCGTGGATTCCATTTTGTTTTGCAATTCGTTTTAAAGCGTTTTTCAACTCCTCGTGACTGTTCCTTAGTCCCTCGATCTTTGTGGCAAGAGATTCTCTGCTGTCCTGTATACTGTTTTCAAGCCCAGCGATTAATTTTATGACTATTATTCTAAATTCACTTTCTGTTATATTATTTAAATCCTTTTTGATCAGTTCATTAGCTGTTGTTATTTCCTGGAGATTCTTCTGAGGGGAATTCTTCCGTTTGGTCATTTTGGAGAGTCCCTGGCGTGGTGAGGACCTGCAGTGCACTTCCCCTGTGCTGTGGTGTATAACTGGAGTTAGTGGGCGGGGCCGCAGTCCGACCGGATGTCTGCCCCCAGCCCACTGCTGGGGCCACAGTCAGACTGGTGTGTGCCTTCTCTTCCCCTCTCCTAGGGGCGGGATTCACTGTGGGGTGGCGTGTCCCGTCTGGGCTACTTGCACACTGCCAGGCTTGTGTTGCTGGGGATCTGGCGTATTAGCTGGGGTGGGTAGGCAAGGTGCACGGGGGCTGGAGGGGCAGGCTTAGCTCGCTTCTCCTTAGGTGATCCACTTCAGGAGGAGCCCTGTGGCAGCGGGAGGGAGTCAGATCCGCTGCCGGAGGTTTGGCTCCGCAGAAGCACAGAGTTGGGTGTTTGCGCGGAGCGAGCAAGTTCCCTGGCAGGAACTGGTTCCCTTTGGGATTTTGGCTGGGGGATGGGCGGGGGAGATGGCGCTGGCGAGCGCCTTTGTTCCCCGCCAAGCTGAGCTCTGCCGTCCGGGGGCTCAGCAGCTCTCCCTCCCTTTGTCCTCCAGCCTTCCCGCTTTCCGAGCAGAGCTGTTAACTTCTGACCTCCCAGACGCTAAGTCGCGCTTGCTGTCGGAACACAGTCTGTCCGGCCCCTCCGCTTTTGCCAGCCAGACTCGGGGGCTCTGCTTGGCCGGCGAGCCGCCCCTCCGCCCCGGCTCTCTCCCGCCAGTCCGTGGAGCGCGCACCGCCTCGCCGCCCTTCCTACCCTCTTCCGTGGGCCTCTGGTCTGCTCTTGACTCTGGAGACTCCCTTCTGCTAATCCTCTGGCGGTTTTCTGGGTTCTTTAGGCAGGTGTAGGTGGAATCTAAGTGATTGGCAGGACGCGCTGTGAGCCCCGCGTCCTCCTATGCCGCCATCTTCCGGAACCCCTAATGTAGTGATTTTTAAAAGTGGTTATAAATAAAGAAACCATAATTTTCTGATAAATGAAAATACAAAGACCGTATGCTATGGTCTGAATGTTTGTCTTCCCGAAACTGGTGTGTTGAAACCCTAATCTACACAATTCATGATATAGATAATTGGGGACTTTGGGAGGTGATTAGGTTATGAGGGTAGAACTGTCATAAATGAAATTGATGCTTTTACAAAAGAAGCTGCACGGAGATCTCTTGCCCCTTTCACTATGAGAGAATACTTCAAGAGGTAGGTAGTCTGCCACGCTAAGAGGGCCCTCAGCCAACCGTGATGGTGCCTTGATCTTGGACTTCCCAGACTCCAGAGCTGTGAGAAGTAAGAGTCTGTTGTTTTTAAGCTACCCAATCTGTGGTCTTTTATTATAGCTTCCTGAATGGATTAAGATAGTATGTTAATTATTTTTATACCATGCATCTTGAGTTACTCATAAATCTATAATCATTATACACCATTTATTTTTGTACTTTGTAAACATACATATATTTATGTAGTCTTTACAAGAATATTACCAAGTAAATGCAGAAAAGGGAAAAGAAGAAATATCATTTTATAATCCCCATATATGACCATAGGTATATATTTTTTGTTAGATGCATTGTGTGTTTCTTATTTTGACACATATGGGACCATGCCATGTTTACTATTGAATAGGTATTGTTTTTTCTTTCAATGTTAACTAATAGAAATCTTTGTTATTCACATAGATTATAAATATTTTTATTGATCTTTTTAGTCTATCAAGTAACATGGCAATATTTCAATTAATGATTCAGCAATTAAAATATTTATCATATTTTCCATTTGACTGTTATGACAGGACTATGATGATCATCTTTATTCATAAATCATTTTTTATATCTTATAAAATATTATAAAATTATTGTGTTTCTCACAAGAAGAGAAGCAGAAATAAAATGGATATAGAATGTTTTGATTCTTTATAAATTTTGCAGTTGTTACCAAATATTTTTACTGCCCAAAGTGATAATTAATAGCATCATTTTTACTGTACCCTTGTCAGTATTTGTCATTCTCTATGATGTAGTTCAAGGTTTTATCTTATAGGTAGACTATTTCTCCGTTATCCGTGTTTTAATATTTACACTGATCTTTAACCCTGAACCACATTCATCAAACTGCCAAATATATCTATACCATATGAAAAGCATTTCTCTGTTATCTATGTTTTAATGTTTACACCGATCGTGAGCCCGGAACCACATTCGTCAAACTGCCAAATATATCCACACCATACAAAAAGTATAATGCATTTCTCATTAATAAGGGATTGATAATACTGCATTTTGATATTCTAAGTCAATCACTTCTTGTTTTCCCATTTACTCTCCTCATAGCTGAGTAGAAAGTTGAAAAGAATAGTTATTTATTATATGTATGCATATATATACTAAGGTGCAAGTAAGAATATAGTTATTAGAAGAACTAATGAAAGCATCTGAAAGTGAGAGGCAAGAGATAGAGAAAAGAAAGAGATGATGACTGCTTCATACTTGGGCTTTGGGAAAAGCTTGAGAACTGGTTCTGGAGTCTCTAATTCCAATCTATCCACAACCTGTCTGTCCTCCGTCTCACTCCACACCATTACCAGCTTATTTTGTAGCCCCTCATAAGCCGCTGAACACTTGAAATAACTTACAAAGATGAGCGCAGTTGTTATTTAAGGAGATTAGAGTCTTAACTACTGATACCTAGCGCCTTCCATCCTTTGGTGATGTTCACATAGATTTTTATTCTTATATCTATTTCCTCTACTAACTGCATCCTGTACAAATAGACTCACGGCTTTTTCTAGCCATTCATTTCTCTTTGCCATGTGTATGTCTTGTTCAGGCCTTTTTAAATCCTTTGCCTTCCATTGTGTTCTCTTTCCACGTTCATGACCATACCATACCACCATACCTGCTTTTGAAGGTCCAGCGTGAAATCTGTCTTTATTTAATGCATTCTTCCCTTTCCTTATTTATTTATTTATTTATTTATTTATTTATTTATTTATTTATTTTTTATTTATTTATTTACTTTTAAAGAGAGAGAGAATGTGTGTAAGCAGGAGGAAAAAAAGAGAGAGAAAGAGAGACAATCTTAAGCAGGTTTCATGCTCAGCGCAGAGCCCAATATGGGGCTCCATCCCACAATGCTGGGATCATGACCTGAGCCGAAATCAAGAGTCGGTTGTCCAATTGACTGAGCCACCCAGACACCCCTCCTTATGGTTTAACATCACTTCATATATATTCAAGCCAATTTGTGAAACAAGAAATAAGTAATAAACTTCTAAGATTATCAGTTCTTACAGTATCTTAGGCCTCTTAAGCTTATCACCATAACAGACCTCCTTGTCTGTAGAGAGTATCCTGGTGGTCCAATATATTATAAAATTCTTTATAAATGAAACACGGAGGCAAGAGATTCAAAATCAAATAAGGCGATATAACCACAGAAGTAAAGGCCAGAATGATTCTTTTACCGATTTTGAAGATGGATGGAGGCCTTGAGCCAAGTAATATAGTTAGCCTCCAGAAGCTGAAAAAGGCAACAAAATGGCTTTTCCCCTAGAGGCTCCCAAAGGGAATGCACCTTAGCTAACACCTTAGTTTTAGTTCCATTAGACCCATTTTGGACGCTTGAATTCTAAGATAATACTTCCGTGTCATTTGAATTCTCTAAGTTTTTGGTAATTTGGTTACTGTAGCAATAGGCAACTAACATACCCCTCGATCTCAAATTGTCACCTGCAGGAGCTCTTTCTTCTATCATCCCTAATCTCTACTCATTATTCTTCCTTTGGATTCCTCTTTGTTCAGTTTAAATCAGTCCTGTTCAGGGGCGCCTGGGTGGCTCAGTCAGTTAAGCATCTGACTTTGGCTCAGGTCATTAACTCGCGGTTTGTGAGTTCGAGCCCCATGTTGGGCTCTGTGCTGACAGCTTGGAGCCTGCTTCCGATTCTGTGTCTCCCGCTCTCTCTGCCCCTCCCCTGCTCATGCTCTGTCTCTCTCTGTCTCTCAAAAATAAATAAATGTTAAATGAATAAATCCTGTTCATTCATTTCAGCGGGACATCCTACTTTATCCACGGGCCTTGGGGAAATAGCAGGTGAAGAGAAGATAAGTAATTTGGGGCAGGTGTGTCAAAATCCACAATATTCATGCAGGTATCTCACATGTGTGAGCTTCATCATGTATATTGTGGGGAAAATAAGTTAATGGAAGTGTTAAAGTATTTGTTCTAGATAAATTTATTATGTCTATACTATATGTCAGGTCCCTATGCAGGCACTAAAGATCCAATATGAGGGCAAAATAAGACACAGGTATGGCCTGAGTATTAGGGGAAAAACCAAGAGTCTTTCAAATACATGTTACATTACAAGAATAATAAATATTTCAGGTAGAAGATGATTATGCTCTCAAAATGAATAAAAAGGCAATTTGTCACAAAAGTGGGACATTTTAGAAAAAGTGAGAACCAAATGGAGATCTGAAGGAAAATGAGTTAAATAGACAATGAGGAAATAAAAAAAAAAACTTTCCAGAGACAGGACATGTTAAGGAATCTGACCTCTATTCTAACGCTGCTGGAGGAATATGGATGTCTTGTAAATAGGGGAGGGGGCATGATTAAACATACATTTTGAGAAGTTCATTCTGGTTTAGCTGGAGGGGTCAGAACAATAAGAGAGACTAATTAGGAAAAAAAATTTAAATAAAATGTACATTATTGTTGTCCCAGGGTGGTGGTGGTACAACAGATTAAATACATATATTTATGGGATTTAGTAGCAGAGTAACCACCCCTTTGATTACTCAGTTTGGTCCTTTAAATTTACTTCCCTTTCTTCTTCACCCTCTTATCCATGAGAGACTGACCTGTATAGAACACATCAATGGCTACTTAGTCCTTGGTTTCTGTTGGCTCCAGCTGATAGTGGGCATCAAGAGGAAAACGGGATGTAAGACCATGAGGTTAGGATATTTCTTTCCCTCACTACTTCCCTGCAGAGTCAACATGGATTGCTGCATTCTCAACCCCAACTTCTAGTTCTCTCGTGGCAGCTGATCTACAGAACTCTTTCCTTCTGGGTTCCAGTGGTTCTTTCAGGGTAGAGGAGGTAAAGAGCCCCAGAATACTATACTGTTTCTTATGGTAGCCCGAAATGCTATCCACGTTTCATAAACACTCCTATAATTAAAATATTTCAGAATTACTCTAAGGAGTGTTCCATTTCTTTCCTGCTGCTACCCTAAGTGATAGCATGGGTGAAGGAGACTAAATATCAAGAATGACTCCATAGGGTTCTGGCTACTTAAGAGGATTGATCATGGTGCCATTCAATGAAATTAGAATTCCAAGAAGAGGACTAGTGTTGCAGAGAAAAAACATGATCAAATGTATAAATTTGGAGCATATTGAGTTGTGGCTTCCGTCTACACATCTAAGTGGATATGTTAAATACATCACTGGCTATATAAGACCAAAGCTAGGCAAGGAAGTATCGTAGACCTTCCTTTTAACCATCTATCAAACGGGAAGACATGAAGAGGCACTGGTAGAGGGACCCAGGGATACAGAGCCCAAGTACACAATGTCTGTCTTTGGGGAAGTGGTTGTTCCCTCTGCCCAAATAAAGTTTAAGCTTCTTGTGGGACAGAAATATGTCCATTTCAGCTTTATGCTTCTCTTTCAACAGTGTACGTTTGCTTTATTTATATTACTTATGGCAGAGAAGCAATCCCCTAACACCGTCTAACATAAACTAGTTGCTGTGTAAGTGTCGTCTGAGCAAATGAATTTTGTATTATATGTGGATTTTAATTATCCACAATACAACTGAACATGGAAAACACAGAGAAAGCATTCCAAATAACACCCAACAGACTTAGCAACAACTTTAAAAGTGCCTTTAGTGTTCTGTTGGAGAACATTAGCTCGCTTTTCTGCCTACACTGCCATTCCAATTGGAACAATCTCATAAAGTCACAGAGTCCTAGTCCAAGTTTTCAGTCCTCAGCTGAAAGTTGTAAGTCTTTAAAGTTTAAACTACCTAATTTCACATTAGGAAATTAAATAGCAACGCTTTGAAGTGACTTGTCCACAGAAATACCAGTTACCAGAATAGGCACTGTTATGAATGTGAATCTCTAGACACCCTATCTAGGGCATTTTTTTTTCACTTAGATTTCTTCCTATTCCCCCCCCCCAACTTTTTTCATATTCTTTTTTAGTTATATAATCAAATAATTGTGTATTCTTTTCAGAAAATGAAGAGGCAGAAAAACATATGTGAAAAAAAATTCAAATCACCCTTAAGCATACTAACACATTTAACAAACTGTGGGAGACAGAATGATGGCTCCCCGAAGATTTCCATGTCCTAATTCTAGGAATCTTTGCTTATATTACCTTACATGGGAAATGAGACTGCAGATAAGGACCTTGAGATGGAGAGATTGTCTTGAACTTTTAGGGTGGGCTCAATATTATAAGGAGAGTCCTTTAAAATGGAAAAAGGATGCAGAAGAGAAAGTCAAAGGCAGATAGAGATTTGAAGATAATAGGTTTCTGGCTTTGAAGATTTCTTCCAATTTCCATTGACCAAAAAATGTAGATGGCCTTTAGAGGCCGAGAAAGGAAAGGAACCAGATTCTCCTCAAGAGACTTTAGAAGGAAGACAGTCTTGCTATAACCTTGATTTTAGTCCATTTCAGACTTCTGTCTCCAGAACTGTTTAATGAATCTGTGTTGTTTTAAGGCACTAAATTTGTGTTTATTTATTATGGCAGCAATGGAAAATCCATATAGTTGTCCCACATTTTAATCTAATTACAAAGGTCCTTAAAAGTGAAGAACATTTCCTGGCTGCAGAGAAATAGAAAACTGTTTTGGGAAGGACAAAAATAGCTGCCATTTAATACCTTATTGTGTATACTGCTTTAATTTTTTTAAGTACAAAGACATTTTCAGAATTAGATGCATCTGATGTATTTAACATTTGTTAATTATTCTTTAATGAAAATTATATATGTCATATATTTAACTATTTTCCTAATTTATCATTTAAGTTGAATTTCAGTCTGTTTCTAGATATATACCAACTTTAATTCCTTATACAGACAAATAAGTATCATTAAAATAATTTCTTGGTTTTACAGAAAGGTTATAATCAAACTGAAGATTACTGTATTATTTATAGTGAGAATATTTGTTTGTCCATTTGTTTATACTTTTATCTTTTTTTCACTTAATCCTTAAAACCACCTGGGATGAATTATGATAGGTAGTATTAGTCAACAGACCAGTTTGTATTTCCAAATTTGCTAAAACTTTTCTAACTTATTATCCCATCCTGTCTTCACTGATTCACAGTGTACCTTTACTGTATGTCCGGATATACCTGGATATATTTTTAACTTAAATTCTATTGCATTAATTTATTTTTTCATACTTTAGACAGTATTATATTATTTATAATTATTTGTCATATTTTGATATCTGACAGTGTAACAGCATTTCTTTTTTTTTATTCAGATTTGTTCTATCCTTACATCTTTATACATTCATACACACACACAAATTTACAATAGCAATAAAATACCCAAAGGATTTTTTAAGGATTAAAAATATAACTTAATTTACAGAATTGTCATTTTAACAGCATGGCATTTTCTTAATCAACTAGGAATTCTTCTCTATTTGTCTTCTTTTATACCTCAGTGATTAATGATTTGTAATTTTTTTAGAAAGGATTTTCACATTCCTTATTTATCCAGAATATATTTATTTTTAGATATATTATGAATGGTAAATTTTATCCTTTCAGTTACGGGGGTTATGGGAATAGAGGAAGTGTAATGACTGTTAGCAACTCCCATCCTGAACTCTTTTTATTACTTCTAAAATATTACTTCTAAAAGTATTCAGTTGAGCCTTGTGGGTTTTAATTATTATTCCAAACCTTTATGCAAATTTATTCATGTACTTTGGTTAGGTACAGGCAATTAAATATTCCGCAAATTGTTCTTTTAGTGGCAATAAAACCAAAAGTTATCCCCGCCTTAATGATAGTTGTCAGATAGCCACTGTGTGTATGTAACATAATCATAGTTAATGTACAGTAAATGTTTGGAAGTATGATGGAATGTTTTCCTGAGTAATTTCCAAGGTTACTTTGTGGGTTTTTTTGTATATTTAATTTAAAAAAATAATTCTAAATTAAAGCAAGAATTCTTTTTGAATGCTAGACTAAAGATGATTGTGGTCTTATATACAGTAATTTTTATTCACATCAACATTTTTTGTCTGTTGATTCGTCAGTATTATAATAGGTTCAATCAAACCTAATGCTTCTAGAAGTCATAGAAACTAAAGTTAAGCAAAAATCTTGTATCTAAATCTGAAAAATCATAAATAGCACTGAATCGATTACCACACCAGTAATGCTAGTCTTTTTTATTAAAAAATGATAGCAGTCTCCTCTAGCCGACTTGTATAATAGAGTTATGGGAATAACATAGAATTTTTATGAAATTTTTTTATAAGCAGAGAGATCTTATGATGTGTTACTAATCTAATTGCTAGCTTTACTTATTACAACAAGGTCTTAAGTGGAAATTAAATAATAATTGATACCTACCTATGTGTATTTGTATTATTTATTAAAAGATTTCACAGTTGAACATATATGAGTTACATATATAATTCCAGCTTCTCTCACTATTTTATGAAGCTCAGGTTTTGAATACTATTGTATATGACAGGAATATATTCACCAAAATATGCCATTTATCTACCAACTGTGATACTCTATTTATTTACTCAGACACGTTATAATTAACCAATTCTGAGTTTGAGAATAACATGAGAAGCCAAAGAAGATGCTTCTCTTTCCTCATGGTGTTGATAACCAAGCTCCTTAACATAAAATTGTATGTAAGTTGGCACTATTAGTAAAGACAGAAAGAAAAACATACATTTTGGACTTTGGGGGATCCTTTGCATTTCAAATATAGATAACTTGCCTTTGTATTTACATCATATTATTTAATAGAAAAATATATCTATATGAATTAAAATAGAGACTAAATACAGTTTCACTTTTATAGCTCTGTAGGACTTTGTTATAGATTTTAACAGATTAGGGAAAAATATTTTGTTTAGCTCTAAATGTAACATGTAGGTATTGGGATTACCATGATAAGCAAAATTGAACAATGCACATTAGATAATCACATTGACATATTTCCATCGTTCAATGACTCTGAGAATAAATTCTTATCATGTGCTGATAGCTCCTTCCTGTACCTCCTAAACTGGTGGCCTCACCCTATTTATGGCCTTAAGGAAAAGATAAAGGGATTTGTTTATAGCAGTACAGTATTTGGTCATGGTTGTTACTATCCCAATTCAATTTCAAATTATGAACTCT
This sequence comes from Panthera leo, assembly GCF_018350215.1. Classification (NCBI taxonomy): domain Eukaryota; kingdom Metazoa; phylum Chordata; class Mammalia; order Carnivora; family Felidae; genus Panthera; species Panthera leo. The sequence continues at coordinate 37,283,647 of NC_056693.1, forward strand.
ACTGCCATTGGTTTCTTTTAATAGATCCAGAACTGGATCAAAACAAAAATAAAAACAAACAAAAAAACAAACCAAAAACATTCCTTTGGAATCACAGAAGTTCTCAAACATATATTCTTTGATTTAAATATTCATTCATTCTCCCCCGTTCATGCTCTGTCTCTCTCTGTCCCAAAAATAAAATAAAAAACGTTGAAAAAAAAAAAATTAAAAAAAAAAAAAAAAAGGGGCGCCTGGGTGGCGCAGTCGGTTAAGCGTCCGACTTCAGCCAGGTCACGATCTCGCGGTCCGTGAGTTCGAGCCCCGCGTCAGGCTCTGGGCTGATGGCTCGGAGCCTGGAGCCTGTTTCCGATTCTGTGTCTCCCTCTCTCTCTGCCCCTCCCCCGTTCATGCTCTGTCTCTCTCTGTCCCAAAAATAAAATAAAAAACGTTGAAAAAAAAAATTTTTAAATATTCATTCATATCCCAATTCATTCTTATTTTTAATCATTCTTCTGACTCTACCATGGTTTCCAACCAGAAATCATTTTATCAGGCTGTGTTGCCCTCCTGGTTGGTCCCACAGTGCTGCCTATACCCATGCCAAATTTAAGCTGGTATATCCATCACTTCATGAAACCATAGTGAAACCATATAAACCATGAAACCATATAACATACTTAGTGTTTTGGGGGCGCCTGGGTGGCTCAGTTGATTAAGCGTCTTGATTAAAACCATGAAACCATATAACATACATAGTATTTTGGGAACACCTGGGTGGCTCAATTGATTAAGTGTCTGACCCTTGATTTCAGCTCAGGTCATGATCTCACGGTTAGTGGGATTGAACCCCACATCTGTCACCATGCCAACAGCACTGAGCCTGCTTGGGATTCTCTCTCTCTCTCTCTCTCTCTCTCTCTCGCTTCTCTCTCACTTTTTTCCCTGCACACACACTCTCTCTAAAAATAAATAAACATCTAAAAAATACATATATAGAGAGTGTTTTGCTGTCCTGGATTATTAGATTCCTAAAAAAAAATGTTTTCCTTCGTGATAGTTTGAATACAAGTTGGTTATCTTTTACATGTGTGCAAACTGTATTACACTTCTCTGAACAACATTTTGCTACATGCTAGATATTTACTGTGTGTTAGGGTTTATGGACGCAGGTTGGTATTGAAATAACCAGTTTGCTTATTTTTTTTCTTCTTTCTCCTTTTAATTCTGTTTGTTGTATGAGTCGGCGGACTAGTATGTGACAGGCTCCTTTTATTCAGTTGTGTTTATTTATTTATTTTTTTTTTAATTTTTTTTTTTTTTACGTTCATTTATTTTTGAGACAGAGAGAGACAGAGCATGAACGGGGGAGGGGCAGAGAGAGAGGGAGACACAGAATCAGAAGCAGGCTCCAGGCTCTGAGCCATCAGCCCAGAGCCTGACGCGGGGCTCGAACTCAGGGACCGCGAGATCGTGACCTGAGCTGAAGTCGGACGCTCAACCGACTGAGCCACCCAGGCGCCCCTCAGTTATGTTTATTTAAAAGTAGGGTCAATGATACTTCTAAAATATGGGGAAAGCTAGGGCTCTCTTTCCACAATTCTCATCCATTAGCCACTTCTTTTATTGTTGCACACATATGTTAAATATAAAGAAGAATCAAGAGAGAATCCATTTTGACAGGTGTATTAGACACATATCCTGAGCATCATTTCAGATTTCCTCATCTATCTGCTCTTTGTCTTCTCCCTCCCTCCCTCCTTCCATCTCTCTCACTCTCACTCTCACTCTCACTCTGTCTCAGCTGTCTGCACTCAAGCAGCACTTATGCTCACTGGAAAATCTCAGTGCATGAGATTTGGTCTGCTGAGAAGCGGCTGAGTGGTTAGAACCCATATACTAGAGGACTACCAATTTTAGTATCCTATGGCATGGAACATTAAGTGGTAAGAAATAGGAGATAGGAGGGAGCTTATAAGATCAATTCACATTTTTTTCTGTCATATTTGGACCACACTAATATGTTTTTCCATCCAACCCTTCCAGAGGACTTGCTATCTGCTGAGCAAACATGTCTGCTAAGTGATCTGTTTCCTGTGCTGCCCACTGTGATAATGCACGCCATTACATTGTTTGCATTCTGACTTGCTTTGCTCTATTGTTTCAAATACATCCTTACTATCCTGAAATTCCACCTCTGAAACACAGTGTTAGTATTTGAATCTTTTCCAGTGTCCTCTTCTTAAAAGTTGAATCTGATAAATGAAATAGAAAAATATGGGGTAGAGACCACAATATTTTCGGAAAAAGATATCGAGGAGTGGTAATGATGGTGGGGTAGAGGGGAGCAAGAATATACAAAGCATCACTGTCTGGGGTATGAAGCCTGGACATAAATAAACAATATACTGAGAAACAAAGGGACAGTCATCAGGCCATCTAACCTGAAGAACAGAGAAAGGTCTGGCACGGGGGTTTACGGGGAAAATTGAAAGAGCTTTCATCATATCACATGAGGTTTTGGAGCTTGGAAAGAGATGAAAATATGATAGAAAGCAGATGGAAGCTAAGCCATTATGATCAGTAAATCAGAGTAGGGGACAGTAAAGAAAAGAGAAAAAAAAGAAAAGGAAAAAAAATGTTGAGAATAGAAAAAGCAGAATTGGTGGGAAGAAAATATGAATGTCTGAGGATATGGTTTACATGTTCCCAGTAGGAGATACTGAGAAATGGCTATATGGGAGCAAGAGCAGGAAAAATAGTGTACATAAGAGAAGTTAGTGTTTATAAGAATAACAGTGAGGAAAAGAAGAGGATAAGAGAGAACAAGTAGGAGAATAAAAAGGAGAAATAGTTTAAGACGGTATACTATATTATAGAGACAAAGCACAGCAAAATCTTTTTTATTCTTTTAAAGTTTATTTATTTTGAGAGGAGGTGGGGAAGAGGCAGAGAGAGAATCGCAAGCAGTCTCTATGTCCAGTGCAGAGCCTGATGCCAGGACGTGGGGCTCGATCTCATGACCCAACCATGAGATCACAACCTGAGCCATTATCAGGAGTTGGACTTTTAACCAACAGAACCACCCAGGTTACCAAGGAAAACCTTTAGAGTAGAAGAATTAAATAGTGATATTCCAGGGACCATCAATGTCTTCCCTTTAGATCTTCAGGTTATCATTAATCTTTGCCAATCTCTCAAGATTGCAATGTTATTGACAATTTTCTGTCTGGCCCTGGAGTTGAGAGGCTTCCACTTTTTTTTTTTCTTCTGTATAATAGCTCTTGTTACTGTGTCACTTACCAACTATGTCTCTTCTAGTTATTAAATTTGTAAGTAGAGCTCTGATCACTGTGTGGTTCCTGAAAACAGCATATCATCTGTGAATCAGAACTAGATGTCTTAGTCAGTTTGGGCTGCTGTAACAGAATACCATAGACTTGGTGGATTATAAATAACAGAAATTTATTTCTTACATTTTGCAGACTGTACGTCCAAGATAACGGTGACAGAATCGTTGGATTCTGATGAGAACCCTCTTTGAGATTTCAAATTGTGATTTTTCTTATTGTGCCTCACATATCATAAAAAGGTTAAGGGAGCTCTCAGGGGTCCCTTTTATAAAGGAACAAATACCATTTGTGAGAGCTCCACCCTCATGACCTAATTATCTCATGGAGGCCCATCTTCAAATACTATCACACTAGGGATTAGAATTTCAGCTTAAATTTTCAGTCCATTGCACTAAGCTAAGATTCCATGTATTACTTGACCCCCATAATTCCACTGTGGCAACAGAATATGATGATGCTTTGGACCCTCAAAAAGTTTGATGACCTCCCTTTCCCCAAGGTATGATTTTCCTAGGAAATGAACATACATCTCTTGGGTAGGACTGGGGGAACTGTTATTTATGCTTGTTATAGTGTTGTAGGCTTCTTCCTTCTGGAAGTGTGCCATCTCCTTTGGAAACTAATAAAGGAATCATGAATTATTATGGGGGGGGTGGTTATAGTCCTCAGCTTCCTTATTATCCAAACTTGATTTCTTTTGATTGTATAGTTTAAGCAGTGCCCTTTTTATGTGTCTATCTCTTTTGCCCTTATAACTTTAGTGTTCAATTAAACATTTTCCTAACACTGTGGATCTGGTCCTTCTGGCTGCCACTTGGTCCTTCTGCACATTATGATGATTTTGCAATGTGGCTACTGACAATTGGCTGAGGGAAGATAGTTGGCCTCTGTTTTTTTTAGGAATCTGTCATCTTCTTGGCATAAGTCTTGACAGTTCTGTAACAGCACTTGCCATGATCATCCTTTGCCTGAAGGGCAATCGACATTTGAGGTTCCCAATGATGCCAACAACTCTTTAGTCCATTCTCTATCACATTGGTGTGCTTCTAGGGCCTTAATTCAGTCATCTGATGGGATTCCTAGATTTCTGTAGATATATGCTTTTAGCACATGCATGTCTCTGAGGGTGTTTTCTTGTGTTTATGTGTCTATCATAGCATTTCTGGGCAATCACTTCCGTAAGGTAACAAAACCATCCTGGGAATATGTTATACCACCTTTCATCTTTTTTTTTTTTTAAAGATCATATGCTTATTTGGAGAGAGACAGAGACAGCATGAGTAGGTGAGGGACAGAGTGAGAGAGAGAGAGAGTGGGGGGGAGGGGGGCGAATATCCCAAGTAGGCTCTGCACCATCAGCACAGAGCCCAATGTAGGGCTGAAACTCACGAAACTGTGAGGTCATGGCCTGAGTCGAAACTGAAAGTTGGATGCTTAACTAACTGAGCCATCCATCCAAGCACCCCTCCTCCCCCTCATCTTTCATCTTTTAAATCTTGTGTCATGGGGAAATCCTTCCAATGATTACTGTCCTTTGGCTGGAACCCTCAGGAGATATATATCTCTTCCAATCTTGGGCAGCACATGTTGGGTGCTCCTGAAGATCCCACAGGTCCTATGGAAACAGAGCACTCCTACCTAGATTATTTTGACATTTAAGTTTAGTTTTTGTCTGGTGGCCAGGAAGAAGGGCAAACAAAGGCAGGAGGGTAGAAGCTTTACTACGGAGGGCCCAATGAACTCTATAGATCCAGAAGGTCCTGGGAAACTGGATTTAAGCCCTTTGAAGTACATTGATTGCATTGAATTATATATCCCCTTCCCAAGTCTCAAAGCTTTAGTTCTTCCTAATCAAGGCTCTGACTTGGGCATAGTAGACCCACTAGGTTTGAGAATTCAACCTTCTCTGGTGCTATACTAATCTCATAAGCAAATTTTATACCTGATTCTCAGTTTCTGAGACTCTGAATGAAGGAAAGAAGAATGTATGTGTATGTAGCCAGTAGAGATCTCTGGATTTTACACTTATCCTTTATCTTTTTCCTAGATGTTTCTAGATGATTTCCAGTTAATTGATTGCCCCCAGAAACTTTCATCCAAATTCATAGTCTTTATAATTGCTGTTTCCTTCTTACCTCTAAAACACATGAACCAGTGTACCTATCCTTGCATTTTGTTATACTGGTATCCTAACTCAATTTAACTTTGGTAAGTGTTTTGAATATTCTGCTCCCATGTTCCAGAGAGTAACAGTGCTCCTACTCACTAGCAGTGATTGGGGTCCTCAATGCTAGCCAGCCAACCTTCCTGTGAGCTATCTTCAAAATCTCTCTTTAGAGTTTGCTTCTTGGAACCATCTGCCAGTATAAGAAGCAGGCTCTAAGATAAGCATTTGTATGTAGGAATTTTATTGGTGTTTGGTTTTAGCATCAACATCTGTAGTGGAGTAAAGAAAAGAGGATTGGGTGGGGAGGAAAGTTGAACTGGGATGGAGTCGCAAGGAAGAGCCTCATCTAAATCTGGAATGACCCTTTAAATTTATCAGAAATTAAGAAAAGTTTTCCAGGCCTTTCTATTCTTGTATTGATTAATCATTTGACATGAGTTGCCTTTAGGAAAGAGGCATGGACGTGGCTATAATGGCTCTCTTTGACCAAAAGGAAGTCCTGGAAAGGAAAATAGACAAAATGTTTTGATCATCCATAATACCAGAAGACTAGGAGACTGAGTGCTTTAGCACTGAGGGAGTGGCTCTGGGAAGTACCCTATTCATCTATCATAAGAAATAAGATTCATTAGAATGAGGCTTTTTTTTTAAATTAAAATCAAAGTCATAAAATTTCTCTGCTTGTCTTTTGTGGGTTGCATTTTTTTCCCCTCTAAGATGTCTAACAACCTGTGCAGATGGCAGAAACTATAATGACCAACGAAAAGATTAGCCTTACCCTTAAGAATAAAAAGAAACCAGTAGCCAACTATCCTGGGCACTCAGATCTGAGAGCGATTTCTCCTAAGTAGGACAATCTGCAATTAATGAACAATATCTTCAATAACACCTTTATAATAAATAGTGTTGAGTTTCATGTAAATGTATCTATAATATCTTACAATAAGAGCTATTGGCGCAAACTCAGTGCCAAATCCATTAAAAGTCATTAATCAGAATCTACTATAAAGAGAATATGACTCTCCAGTGACCTAACTTTACTTAGTAATAGATTTTTTACTATTTCAAACTGTGCATGCATCCAGCAAATCTCTTTAAGTATTGTTTCTCCTAGAATAGCCTGCTTTTGAATACTCCATAAACTAGAAAAGCAGTATTTAAAAACTGAGTTTCTGGTGAGTTCCCATGTCAATCCACGTAAGGTGCATTTTCCCCCCCACACAATGTGAACTTGACAGTATGCATCACTGAGTAGAATATAAAGGGAAATAAAAGTATATGAGAATATAAACAAGTACATACGTACAGACTCATAAATGCAAATACATACATACTGAGTTTACCTTAAATCTTAGAGGTAGAAAATGCTTTCAAATTTATTGAGGTTAGGGAGAAGACTGGACAAAGACAAACTTCAATCCATGTCAGTAACTTTTCTGATCCTGGAATTATTTCAGCCACAATATTTTAAAACTTGCAAAGACTTGTTTTATTTATTGGAGCATGAGGAGGATATTTAATTTTTTGAGAATACCAAGGCATACTTCATTGTAAATTTAAGAATAGAATCCATGTAAATAAATCATTATCTGTCCCTTTTTACCTTTGCCAACAGAAAACTTATCTCTTCATATGCTATTTAGAAGAAGTAACCACATTTTCTGTAATTGTTTTAAGTAGCTGAAAGAACTTACTTTCTACTGAGATGGAGTGAACCAGACTTACTCTCTTACCTGAAAAAAAAAAAAAAAGAGAGAGAGAGAAACACAAGCAAAATACATGAAATGGTACTTTTTAAGAAAGTGGATATTAGGCAATGAGGACATTGATCCCTGACTTATGAGGAACAATCAAGATGAGCCCCTATGATTGTCCCAACTTACTGCATTGAGAGAGTTTAAAGGCCATGGAAAAGGGAGGGGAAACCCATGCAGAGCTCAGTGGACTCCCTGATTTGAAGGGCATAACTGAGAGTACAGAGAGATCAAGGTAGCTAGGATTTTTATGACTCTTAGGAGAGAGCTACACAGAAAGAGAACTCAGAAGAGCTCTGAGAATCGCACAGAAGTGTTCAGAATACTGTTCAAGAAAATGCATGTGAGGCACCTACCCAAGGTTTGGAAATGAATCACCATATGAAAGGATTAAAGGTAGCCATGCCAAGTATTCCCACTGGAGCAAGATTAGTGCCTGTTTCCACTAGCTAATTTCTACAAACTCATGATTCATGTGGCATTAGAATACAAAAAGGTTCTTAGCCTTATTAGTGTACAATAATTATCCTAAGACTGAATGCTGCTCTGATCTTGGTTAACATATCTTTAAAACAAGACACAAAAAAATATCAAACTGTTGCCAAGGGACTTTACTGAATCCTAAAACAAAGGTCAAGAATATTTATAGTAATAAAAATGCCCAGCACTCAATAAGGTAGAACTTAACAATGCTTGGCATCCCTTCAAAAATTATGCTTTGGAAAAAGCAGAAAAACAATGAGAGAAAAGACGATGATTAATCTGAACTAACTCAGGATTCTCAAATATGTTACAATTAACAGACAAGAATGTTGAAATAGCTATATAACCATACGTGATATGTTCAGAAAATTAAGTAGATTAATAATATAGACAGTCAATTTAAAATCCTAGAAAAGAAAATAGTCACTAGATGGAAATAAACAATGATTAGATATTGCAAAAGAAAAGGTTAGCAAGCTGGAAAACATAGAAATGTAACCTATATGAAATTAAAACACAAAGTAAAAAGAGAAATTAGAGCATCAGGGAGTTGTACTGCTTCACACAGTCAGTATTAACATGTGTAAATGCACTTTGTGGAATACTGAAAGACAGAGAAAAATTCTTTGAAGAAATGGTCAGGTTTTTTTTTTTTTCAAAATTTGAAGAAAATCATTAAATTATGGATCTAAGAACCTCAAAGAACATCAAGTATCAAGTACAATAAACATTGCCACAAACTACAGATATATCATCATCAAAATATTCAAAGTCAGTAAGAAAAAGAAAACCTTAAAAGGAGTCGGAGAAGAAGGAGAACTTATATACAAAGAATAGAGATAAGGAAAATAGAAGTTTTCTCTTAGAAACAAAGCAAGTGAGAAGATAGTGTAAACAGCATTTTTCAAGTACTAACGTCTTTCTTCCTAAGACTGGGGACAAGATAAGGATGTCTGCTCTCATTCTTTCCATGGAATTTATACTGAAGGTTCTAACTTGAACAAGAAGGCCAAAAAAGAAAAAAAATACATCCATATTGGAGTGAATTAAATCTGTCTTTATGCTTAGACCACATGATTTTTTATGTAGGAACAGCAATTAGGTCTACAAAAACCTATTAGAGCTAATAAGTGTGTATGGCAAAGTTGGAATATTTAAGTGCTCTTCTATATACTAAAAGAAAATAATCATAAATCCAAATTTAAAAATACTATTTACAATAGTTTAAAATGTATAATATTGAAGGTAATTTTGACAAAAGATGTGAAATATCTTTATATCTGTACAGCAAAATATTTATAATATTGCTGAGAAAAATTAAAGAATACATAAATGAATATATTTATTCATTTCTGAGTTGGAAGAGTCAGTATTGTTGGTGTAAATATTCATTTCTAATCACAATGCATAATGGCTTTTTTTGATGTTGTTGAAGTTGTTAAACTGATTTTAAAATTAATGTAATAATGCAATAGATTTTGGATGACAAAACAACTTTTAAAAAGTAGACAAAGTTGCAGGGCTAACACTACATGTTTTCAAGTATTATTATAAGTATACCAAAATTAATAAATTTTAAGCAAACATAAAACAAAAAGGTCACTGGAACAGAATAGAGTGTCCAAAAATAGTACCTTGCATACATATGAACAACTGGTTTTTGATACAGATGCATTTCAGTAAGGAAAGTATAATTTGTCCTGAAAAGTGGTTGTGTATGTGTGTGTGTACACATGCATGCACATATATATATACACACATGCAGATATCCTATATTATATATATATATATACACACACACACACGTATATACATATATGTGTGCATGTGTGTGTACATGTGAACTTCATTTTGTGTCTTGTATTATGTACAGAATTAAAACAGATTGTAGGTTTGCATAAAAGTTTTAAAACTATAAAATTTCTAGAAAAAAACTTAGAAGAAAAGTGGTGACCTTGATATCGACTAAGATTTCTTAAACTTGATACCAGTCAAACACAATCCATTAAAGAACAGATTGATAAAATGAATTCCATTACAACTAAAATCTTATGATTTTTAAAAGACGCTATAAGGAGGAAAAAAGGCAAACCACACACTTGGAGCAAATTTTGTAAAACAAATATTTGATAAAGGACTTACTTCTAAAACCTAAGGAATTTCACAATGTGGTAATAAAGAAAATCAAATAAAATGTGGCCAAAATATGTGGACACTTTCCCAAAGATAATGGATAACACAGAAGCACAGGAAAAGATACTCAATATCATTCATCACTAAAAATAAAAAAATACAGCTTAAAATCATAATGAGATATACCTATCAGAATGGCTAAAATAAATAAATAAATAAATAAATAAATAAATACATAAATACATAAATACATAAATACATAAAAGACTGTACCAAGTGTTGGTGAGCTTATAGAGAAACTGGAACTCTCATACACTACTATAGGAATGTAAAGCTGAACCATTTTAGAAAATATCTTGGGAGTTTCTTAAAAAGTTAAACATATACCTATCGTATGATTAAGTCATTCTATTCCTAGGTATTTACCTAAAGGAGAGGAAAGAAGGTAGCTATACAAAGACTAACAAGGCTACACAAGAATAATGATAGCAGCTTCATTTGTAAGAGCCAAATGAAACAGAATATCCTAAATGTTCATTGACAAGTGAATGGAGAGAAAACCTGAGATACGTGTATTCGATACTCAGCAATAACTTTTTATATTTAAAAATGTAAATATTTATATAAATATAAATAAATCAAGGGAGTGCAGAGAAAATGGGACAGAAGATCTGAAGTGGGCTCTGTGCTGACGGGCTGACAGCAGTGAGCCCAAGGAGGGGCTTGAACTCATGAACCATGAGAATATGATCTGAGCTGAAGTCAGACGCTCAACCGACTAAGCCACCCAGGTGTCCCTGTACTCAGCAATGATTTTTAAAATGCACTATTGATACTCCGATATAGATGACTTTCCATCATGACAAGAAAGCCAAGCCAGATAAATAAGCGTATATACAGGATTGCTCTGCTTACACATGATATTAGAAAACACAAAGTAATCTATCATGACAGAAAACAAATGAGTGGGAGGGATGACTTTGGGGTGAGTGGATGAGTGAGCATAAGTAAGAGGGAGAGAAGACAGAGCCACCAGCAAATTGGAGTGATAGAAATGCTCACTCTCTGGATTTGGTGATGGTTAAGTGTATACATAAAGCAAAACTTACTGTATGCCTAAAATGTGTACATTTCATTGCGTATCAATTCTATCTCAAAAAAGATGTTAAAATCTAAAAAAGAGTTTTGCATGAAAACCATCCTAGAGATATATTTTAAAACATGGACAAAAAGCAATTCTCCAGGGAAAAAAAGTAGTTGTGGTGGTTAGAGTGAAAATAATTTAATTATCATTTACTCTCACAAATACACACTTTTGTACAGACTTAGAATTGGAACTGTATACTCTGTTAAATGACTGTTTTCTGTCCCCGCTCCAGCTTTATTGAGGTAAAATTGACAAATAAAATTGTACATATTTAAAGTTTTCAACATGATGATTTGATACACATATATACTGTGAAATGAGTACTACAATCCTATTTTCTGTTTTCATTCTGTTTTCATGTTCTCAAGAAAAATGAGATCAGAGGGAAAATTAGGGTTAAGCAACCAGAGAAATTAAAACAAAAAAAAAGTTAAATTTTACTTGTATATGACTTTCCCATTCGTGTTCCTAGTCCTATTGACAAGGAATTCATCTTCCATTCTTCATTATTTATTTTGTATTTTATAAGTTCTTTCTATACATTTATTCTTTTTCAAGTGATTTTCTCTCTCTCATTACCTAACCTTCTCTTAAGGAAATTGCAACAGAAAAAAATAATAACAACGTAAAAATCCTCTTTACTGTGATGTTTACTTAGGGCCTCTCAGCTCTAATTCATCAATAAATGGGAGCATTTTCCTGAGGCAGAACATAGAATAATAGGAAAATGTTTCTGAATCAATAATGAAAAGATGAAGTATGTATATAAAATTCAGCTTGGAAAAGTACAAACCAGAAACACCAGATTTATATTTGTCTTATGCTGATTGACATCTTGGTCTTGATCAACATCTACAAACGTCAGCATCTACAAACGTGAACTCATCCTTTTTGTAGAAACTTCTCTATTAATGATATCTCTATTCACTTCAAGGAACCAATGAAATAATATTTAGCTCTACTTTATTCTTCCTAGTTCCTCATCGATGTAAAATTGATTCAGTCTTCTAAACCTCTCTAACAGATATATTAAACAAGTAAACTTGTGAAAAGTAATCGAAATATAACTTTATTTTTTGTATCCTACTATCCTTTTAAAATGTATTCAGTATGGGAAATTAAATTTTGCCTCTGTTATTGCATGATAACTCCTGCAGACTCCATCATTCTCTGTTCCCCTTAGATAATAAAATGTCCTATGCTCAATTTTCGCTGTAAAAGTCTTGATTCAGAAGTCACCCAGTCTGATATTGATTAACATTTTAATCTTCTGTTAAGGTGAAAATTTCTCCCACCTCTCTAACTAGGACTGGCTTTGTTTGTCTATTCCTGTTAGACAAAGATAGTAGCAAAACAGACCTCTCTTTCTCATTTACTCGCTCTCTCACTAGCTATCAGTGACCTCTCCATTGCTGGCATATATAGGAGATAAAAGGAAAGGAAGCGGTCCTTGTGACCTGATACCATTTGTATTAGTCAGAGTACTCCAGAGAAACAGAACCAGTGGGATGTATGTATGAACATATAAAGGAATTTGTTATAAGGAATTGCCTCACATCATGATGGCAGCTAGCAGGTGTGATGTATGCAGTCTGGTCTAGTAGGCTGGAGACTCAGGAGACCCACTTGTGAAGATGAAGTCCAAAGGCAGTCTTCTGGAGAATTTTCTCTTGCTCTGGGAGTTCCATCCTTTTCTTCTATTCAGGACATATTGTATGAGGCCACTCTCATGATGGAGGGTAATCTGTTTTACTCAAGGTTCACTGATTTAAATGTTAATCTTATCCCAAAACACCCTCTGAGTTGACACATAAAGTGAACAATCACTTCTTTGCAAAGGGTCTTCACTCCCTTTGGGATCAGCAGATACTTAAACTGGATATTTTAGTCCCTAAATTAATAGAGGCTCCATCTTCAGTTTTCTCTGGCTGCATCCCATTTTCCTGCCGAGATACGCAATGAGACAGGAGTCAAGCAGCACTATGGTGCCTATTTTTGCCATGTGACTCCCTTTGGGCCAAAAAAAAAAAAAAAAAGTCCACCACACCTGTAGCCTTGTCTCAAATATTCATAAACCTTGTGTATCTCCAGAATTTGAATGAAATATCTGATAATAGACATTCAGTTAAAAACTGTACAAGAAGAAAGAAAAGATGTAAGGACAAATTAAAGAAAGAAATAATGAACAAAGAAATATGAGCTGACTTTGTTCTTAGAGGAATCTAGATAGAAATATGTGCATATATATGTGTGTGTGTATATATATAAACACACACACAATGTATACATATAATGTATATACATATATAATATATAATGTAATAATATATATAATCGCATATATAATGATATATCGGGATAAATAACTTTGCAAGACCATAGTTATAACTTATTTCACACTCTCTGTGTGCAAGAATATGAATGGTTTTCTACTCAGCTAGCAATAAAAAGGTAAATAAATAGCTTACCTTTTAAGAAATGTTACTATTATTCAGTGTAACATGGTAAAATTAACAAGTTGTTTCGTTTCTGACATAAGCACCCAGCTATCTTGAAGTTATACACTAAAAACATCAACCTGCATCATGTTTTCAGTATCAGGTCATATGCACTTACTACAGTGACACTAGTAGGATTAGGAAAAAAGTCAAGTGTCTGAAACTTATTTAGACCCTCATCTCTGTCACCATTTGAAACAAGAAAAAGAATATCAATCGATATCTATCTCACACAACTTTATTTGATTTACCATCTTGTTGAATAGGTATATATTTTTTTCTTTTGATTTTTTAAGTTTATTTAGTTATTTTGAGAGAGACAGAGACAGCACAAGAGAGGAAGCAGCAGAGAGTGAAACCCAAGCAGGCTCTGTGCTGTAAGCTTAGAGACCAGTGGGGCTCGAACTCATGGAACATGAGATCATGACCTGAGCTGAAACCGAGAGTCAGATGCTCAACCAACTGAGTCACCTAGGTGCCCCTTAATTGAGGTTTTAAAAATGACTTCCTTGGAGGATACAGTATAAAAATAACCAAGTCCAGTATGAAAATCATGAGCTGTGTACACCAAAAGCTACAAGTAAAGACCACATACACTCAACTGCACAGGCACGTAGCCATTTCTCACACTGCAGCTTTGGATGAAGGGTAAACTAAAGTAATGCTTATTTATTGAGATGATGTTTTCATTTGATGGTTTTTGAACTCTGAATTTAGCTGTGCTAATATGTTAAATGTGCTCAATGTTTTGCATACATCATATAATTTAATCCTTAAAACCACACATTAAGCTGCAAGTGAAGGTTGGGTCTCCTTAAGAAGTGGACTGGGAGATGGAGTTAGCATGAAAGATGCCATTAAAGAATGCTCTTGGGATCAAAACCCCTGGAAAGAAGACAAAAAAAAAAGAAAGGGTTTGTAAAAATTTGTGTGATACAGGCCTAAGCAGAACCACAGCTGACCTCACCCAAAGCTCTGCAGTTAGACTGGCCTCTTCACAGTTGTTGTTGTTGTTGTTGTTGTCTTTAAAATTTTTATGTTTATTCATTTTTGAGAGAGAGAGAGACAGAATGAGAATGGGGAAGGGAAGAGAGAGAGGGACAAAGAACCTGAAGCAGGCTCCAGTCTCTGAGCTGTCAGCAGAGAGCCTGACACGGGGCTCAAACCCACGAACTATGAGATCATGACCTGAGCCGAAGTAGGATGCTCAATGGACTGAGCTACCCAAGTGCCCCTATAAGTTGTTTTTGTATGGACCAAGATGGGAAGGTCTTAATATTATGTATCAAATAGTTCCTGGATGTGGACCAGCTCTGAAAGGATATACACTTGATGAGGGTTTTGATTCACAGTGGCTGAGGCAATCCTTGAAGAGACTGACAGGTAATGGTCGTCAGCAGACACAATTCCAAGTAACTGGAGCAAAAGTCTTTAATTGAATGGGGTCTTGGTGGTGCAACAGAGTGCACACAGTCCTACTCTTTGGCCAGTGGCATCTACTTTCATAGAAATTCTTGAAGCAGGACCTCCATGATCCTGGTAGACCTATCTTATTGAGGGTAAACTTAAGAGGAAGGTTTATAAAATAACTAAAATTAGAGTCTGATTTTTTGGTCATAACATATTTCAATCTCCCTTTTCTACTATTGATTTTACATTCCCTTCACCTTTAGCTAGTATCTCTTTGGGCTCAGCGGCTTGATCCAGGAGATTGACGACATTTCCATTCTCCATCTCAGGTAGAGGTTGTTACCATTGTCCATTTGCACCAAAATTGAGTAAAGGACTACCAAGACAAGTTGGATCACCTGGATGTCAAACATTCCTTTCCTCCCCCAATTGTAACATCATTCCTACCTCCTTCTCATCATAAAGGTCAATCACAACTTCCAACATGGTGACCTCCATTATTTCAGAACTTTATTACCTGATTCCTACACATCTTTGGCTTAAAGTCTCTGTATTTCTGAGAGTCAATATCAGCTTGGACTTGTGTCTAACCATCCTCAGAATGCTTGCTAACTGCCGCCTCTTCCAGCATGCATTTAACTCAAATACATTGTCATAAGTTCATTTGATGAAGTTCTATGAGAGTCAATAGTGTCGAATCCAGCCTCTTCTTAACTTATTGGATTTGGGGTCAAAACCCTGGTTCTAGTTCAAAAATTGATCAAGGGATCATCATATTTTAATGCCCTAAGTTACCTAATCATTCATTCATCCTTGGTTTCTTATGAATGTATAGGTTGAGAAATGCCCTTTTTGGGTACCCATCTAAACCACCAGAGATTCTATGTTCTAGTAAATATATTTATGACTCTCTGTAGATTATCTCTGCCCCCTTTGGACCTTGCTGCGAATTATAATTGCCCCCATCTATATGATGAAACTACCTAGACTTTGGGGGGGGGGGGGGATCCTATTATACTCACTGATATCAGTGACACTATTTTATTATGGCCTCTCCTGTCATCAAGCCTGGAAAATAGAGGAGAGAGATCAGTGAATCTGGTGTCTCATCACCTGTATAATCATAGTGGCCTTAAGAAATAGTGTATTTTCTAACCCTTCTTGTTTCACATAATTATCAAATGTATATCTTCTCCACCAAACCCACTTTTCTGAACATTTTAATCTTTTTTTTTTAACATCTTCTATAGAAATTCTGCCTTTAAACTACATTTCAATAGTTTACCAAGTTCTAGTTTTCCAGGAGCCATTCAAGTAGCAAGTTCAGACATTCTCTTCAAATTTTTGCCATTGTGTTAAGTTCTGTATGTCAAAATCATGTTCTTAGGTTTATAGAGTTCCTCTTACTCAACATTAAGAATTTTTATCCTATGTCAAGTGGGTTCAGAATCTTTTCCCATTTATGTTCTTGTGTACTGCACATATAAATCTGGAAGCTCTTTGAAGTATAATTATTTTCTTCATTATCACATTATCAGTCTCAATGTACCTCCTGCTATATTATGGTGCAACTTAATCCTGTTTATTTGTGCTGTGACAAAGAGGAGAGATTAGGGTAGACCTTGAGGGGAACAAATGGCATCTTGAAGAAGAGAGGCTCTTTGATGTCTCCAAGCAAGGAAAGAATGCTCTCTTTTCATAGAGGGGTGGTTTTGTTCTACCTCACATAGTTCAAGGGAATTTGTGGATCCAAAAGTTTCAGAGGAGTCAACTCAGATATTCCCACTCATTTTTTTTCCAACCAATACTTCACCATTGGCATAGTAGAGTTGGCTTGGTTGGAAATTTGTCATTCCTTGGAACTCTGCCACTCTTGAAGCCCCAAGCCTTCCCTCAGTTTTCCCTGACCTGTTTCCTGATCTTTGACTTTCATTTACCTTTCAGTTAGCCATTAATTTCCTCAGTCTTTTGTTACCCTTTTTCAGAGTCAGTAGAGCTTGGCAATAATAGCCACCCGATATCCATTGACCTTAGGGCTACTATTTTTTTTTTCACGTTTTTCAAACAACAGATACTTTGCATCAGGTAATATATTTCCTATGAAAAGTGTATCATGTCAACTTATTTCCAATAAACGTTTGAACAATTGCATCTTATTCCACAGGCCAGCTGTGCTCTATCTACCCATTGTCAAGGACTTCTGTAAGAATCCTAGTGCCAAATAGGTGACAAATGATGCAACTCGAAACCTTGCCTATCATCTTCTTTATCAGACTATGTATGATAGCCAGTGTCACAGATTTGGTTCTCCAAGAAGCAGATTGTGTTGATTTAGCTTACAGGATGACTCTTAAGAAGTACCCTAGGAGTCAACACCCATGGAAGGAAGGGGATGAAAGTAGAAAGCAAACACAGAATAAAAGCTTTGATGCAAGCACAATTACAGTCGTGGTTGACCCCACAGAGAGGTCTAGAGTTATAATCATCCCTGACTGAGTTGAGCCAAGATGACTAGGCCTCAAGCATTGACACTGATGCTCTTTGATGTGATGGCTTCTCCACCTAAGGCAACCTCTGAAGTCACTAACAGCAAAAGAATGTGTGGTGACCCTATTCTCACCACCTGTGGTAATAAGACTCATTAAAATAGGATCTGGGTGGGGGGAGGCACCTGCATGGCTCAGTGGGTTAAGTGTCCAACTCCTGATTTTGGCTCAGTTCATGATGTCACAGTTCATGAGATTAAGCCCTGAGTCGGACTCTGTGCAGGTAGTGTGAAGACTGCTTAGGATTCTCATTCTCTCTCTCCCTCTGTCTTCCCCCCTCTCTTCCTCTCTCTCCCTTCCTGTCTCCCCCCACCCCTCTTATGCATGTGCACTCTCTCTTGTTCTCCCAAATAATTAAATAAGCTTAAAAAATAGGATCTGGGAAGTAAATCACAGTGTCCACCACAGTAGGTATTCTTAGCCTTTGTAAACCTAAGTTTCTCCAAAATTAGGAGAAGTGAATTGACTACCTGGCCCCTGTCAGGGGGATTGCCATTCCATCTTTACTTGAGGAGCTTGCACTCTGAATCCCCATACAATAAGTTTTAGAGTATACATATGACTTCCTCTTCATACCATCTTAAAATCCTCCCCCACTCCTAACTGTGCATTGCTTTTTGTTTTGATAGACTTTTGCTTATGCTAATTGTTGTTCTTTAATACATATTTGTGGTGTTAATGAGTGTTTTAAAGTAAAATATTCTTCCCATTTTTTTAGAGTAGTTGATAGGGTTATATGAAATAATCCATGTAATTTTATTTATATGTTTATTGAGTACTCACTATCTGATAATATGCAGTATGCTTCTACAGGTTATATTATTTTATTTTTATAATATAGCTCATTAAGAACTTCAGTCACGAAAGCATTCATTGTTTTCTTTTAATACATATGCTTGGTTATTTTTTATCATCCATGAGTCGAACTACATAGACTATAATGGCATAAAAGAGGGCTCACTAATTTTTTGTTTGTTTGTTTGTTTTTAAGTTTTACACTTACATTCAATAAAGGTGTTTGAGTGTTTACTATGATATAGCTTTAGTGCTAATTGTATACTAGTCTTGATCCATCACTGATGATCCAGAGTTGAAGAGGGTAAATTCCTGTCCTTGACCATAACAGTGCAGTTATATTCTGGTGAGAGAGAAAGATGAGTAAATCATTGATAATAATGGACTATGATTAGTGCTATAGTTTGGTAATATCCATTCAAGATAATTTCTTTAAATGTAAATCATCTACATTCTCTTAAATCAAAGCATACATAAGACAATTTCAATCTTCTTTTTTGGGAAAAAAATTAAAGTTTTTTCATTCCTTACATATTTGAATTGTCTTGAATCATATTTCACATACACACACACACACACACACACACACACACATACAAACTTTGTAGGAGAGGGTGTGTGTTTTTCTTAGGGTTTATTAAGAAACAACTTTTAAAACTTGGTTCTCATTTTAACTCAGACTATTGCCTCCTCTTTTAGAAATGTTTAAATGCAATATATATAATAAATAATATATATGTATATATTATATGACATGCTATATATGAACATATATAAATTTTAAACATTTTTTAAAACAAATTGAGTTCATGGAAAAAATGGAAAACGTAGACATTCTCTTCAAATTCAGGAAAGAATGATTTCTCATATTGAGTTATCCAGGTATTCCATATTATTTTTCGTTTGATTTTTTAAAATGTATTTGGTTTTGGAATGCCTATGTGGATTGATAAGAAATAATAATGCAACTGTTTTACTGAGTATTTTAAGCATCATGAGAACATTATAGGAAAATCAATGCAATATAGAAGTAAGAATTAGTACTTGTTTCCATGGGAATTTAAGCCACTTATTTGTAGACATGAAAAATTCAATTTTTTTTTTATGACTGTGGTTGAAAGCCACTGGTTGAAACAGATCTCATAAGATTTAACACAAGGATTTCTGGAAAATGTAAGGCTTAAAGTAATTTAGAGTTCAAACTGTATAATTCTACTCGGTTCTAAACTAGACCCTGGATCGCCAACAGAGATTTTACTAGTGTAAGATGAAGACCCTTTATGTGGAACAAATTGAAGACCAAGGTGACTTCACCTTGGTCTACAAATCGTCAGCTGTCACCTAGAAGAGTATTGGATCATGTCAAAAACCCAGAGGCAAATAATTTTGACTAGAACTAACAAACACAAATCTCTATAAAATTATTTATCTTAATTGATTTTCATATTTATAATCTGATGAAGGGTTTCATTTGGATTAGATGATATGTTTTCATCTGAAAACACTAATTAAACTTGAACTTTTTTTCTTTTAACTATGATATCTAACTATTTCGCTATTGATAACTTTTAAGAATCCATTAGTTTCTTGATGATAAATGATAAAAATGATGGAGAATGCTTTTTTAAATTGAAACAAAGCACTCTGGGAGTCAACATTCCTATTTGTTTACAAGGTAAGATATTTTCCAGTTTCATTTTCCCCAGCTCAGTTACCAGTTCCCACTTTGTACATACAATCTTACTTCTCAGTAGCTGAATCTATGCATGTCTCTAAAATGTACTCCTTCTTATGTGTCCTAGTTCTTTTAGTTAAGACTCTTACAAATTCTCCCTTGGATTACAGCCATAGTTCCCAAACTGACCTCCCTTTTTCTTCCCCTGCTTCAGTAGATTCTTCCCCATGGCAATATAAATCCCATCACACACTGCTATGCATAAATACCTTTCAGAAACTCTCTATAGTCTATAGGACAAGATCCTTATACTAGTATATAACTTATTTCATAATCTATTGCATCACCAACAGCTTTTCTGTATGAGTCTTAAAACTGAGCCGTGTTAAGGTACCAAGAGCCCAAGTTCTCGTTATACTCCTTCACTAACAAGCCATGTGATTTTGGAAAAGTTTGGATGAATCCAAAATCTGTGCCTTAATTTTCTCATTTATGAGAGGATTAATAAATGTATTTGATTCAGCGTTTTGGAGAAGAGTATATAACTGCTCTCATTACTAATGCAATACAGCAGTGATGATAATAATAGCAGTAGCAAATATTTAATAAGCAGTCACTTAATGCTAGATACAATGGTATGGATTTTATATGTCTTTACCCAGAGTCCCCCAAGAATTTAATTGTCTCTCACTTTCTGATGTTTTTCTATAGGATGTATTCTCTCTATACAGAGGTTTCTATCTTTATCGACATGGAGAATTCTGATATATCCTTCACAACAAATTCAAGCATCTCTTCCTCTGTGAAGATTTGTTTCCTGCTTTTGAGAGGCACAGTGAGAAGCCCCTTTTCTCTGATTCCATCACATTTATTCTGTTTCTTCTTTTTTTCCCATTGTGGTGGGAAAAAAAATACTATATGCTTTATAGAGACAGAGGTGTTCTCTTTCTCACCTCTGTATTCCCAGTGTCTAGTTCAGTGCTTAGCATAGAATAGATAATCAGTTGTGTTGTATGTTTGCATGATAATTTCAAAAATAAATAAATAATATAAAGCCCACATGTGCCACAAATGCTGTAAACATTTCTTGAATTTAATTTATTTTTGTTGAAATCAAAAGGAAGACAAGAGAAAGGTCAATTTCATTCCACACCTATGCTCTAGGTTTCACTTGAGCAAAAATCTTTTGTTATAATATTTATTATGCTAGATGCCTCATATTTAAAATGTAATATTTCACATAATTTCTTAGAAACAATAGTAAACAAGGAATTATGATTTTCATCCCCAACAACAAACACAACTGTCTTGTGTATAATCACAACCTCAATTTCGATCTCTTTTATATGCACCTTCCATCAAAAATAAAGGCTGAGTGTGAATATAATAATTTAAATTCATTTTTATATGATTAAATTTATAGTGATTAAAACTATATGCTGCACCAAGTTCTGAGTTTGTTCATATTCTCAAAAAGTTCATGGCCTATGTTATTTCTGTTTTCAAAAACATGCCTGTATTTTAGCAAAGAAATTTCAAGTATTGTTTAAACATTGAACCAGGAATGTATATTGGTTAAAAAAAAAAAAAAAAAGAAAGAAAAGAAAAAAAGAAAAAGAAAAAGTCAACCCAGAGGTATAAAATGTTAAAACCTACTTACTCATTTACTAGCCAATTTTATTTCTAGGAATCCACAAACAGAAAGACTTGAACCAGCACATTAGCACATAGGATATATTTATAAATATGTTTCTGGAAGCATTGTTTGACAAAATTGTCTGAGACAATCTAAATGTATACTAGATCAGGAACTATTTAATCAAAGGATCCTTTTTAGTTGTTTTGTTCATTTATCTCACCCCTAGGAAATACAGCCTGTGCAGTCTCTTATTTCAGTGATAAATATTGTCTAGAAAATAAACCCAAGGGTAAACATACCTAGAAAAAGAAAGCATCTCAGTGACACCTTTTTCTTTTTTTTTTTTTTTTTTACAAGAGAGAGTGCACAGGAGGAAGAGGCAGAGACAGAGAGAGGCAGAGACAGAGAGAGGGAGAGAAGGAGAGAGGGAGAGAGGGAGAGGGAGAGGGAGAGAGAGAGAGAGAGAGAGAGAGAGAGAGAATCCAAAGCAGGCCCTGGGTTGTCAGCACGGAGCCCAACATGGAGCTCAAACTCATGAACTGTGGGATTTGACCTGAGCTGAAGTTGAACACTTAATTATCTGAGTCACTCAGGCATCTCCCTCAGTAAGATCTTAAGCAGGGTCTTCATAATCCTCAGATTCTTAGGCAATTCCAGAGCAAGACCCTTGATGAGCATGAAGCAGTCCTATACACACATTTGATTGCATAGACTAAGACCAAGAGATAAACAGTCTGAAAAGTCCAAAGATATTACACTGAGAATTTAGGGGCAGGATGAGAGGGAAAGAGGAGAGAGTGTTTCCCCCCTGACACCTAAAGCTCCTTTGTCTATTTCTGTGTCTACTTGGTATCCATGGTCCACAATTAGTATCCTTCTTCTTAAGAGAAGAACAGGGTAGAAGACATGGTGAAGGTAAATCTGAATTCCTGGCTGAGTCTTATCAGTATTAGCATGGGAGTGAGGTTCAGACTCATTTCCAACATGATAGATTTCCATTCTTCACACTAAAAGTGTATTCCAAAAAAAATGTATAGTGTAAAATTAGCACACATAAGAAATAAGTTATTTAAATTCTATTTAATGTCTATTTCCCCCCATAAGCTTTTGTTATACCATCTCACTGCAAACCAGAATGTTCTTTAGGTGGGAGCTGTACTGGAATTTATGACACTGGTTGAATCTTGACAAAAACAGGCCATCCTAATGAAACAAACTCCATAATTAGTAAGCCTTTTTATATTTATTATATTTACTTTTCCAAGTATAAATGAGAGACACAATTCACAAGCAAAATCAGTAGTATCTGAAAGCAGTTCATATGTGTGGAAGGTTGGATGTGGAAAAGCAGGGATGATACAAGGAAATCTCTACTACATTATAAATAATGTAATTGATCTAGGAAAAAGAAATATCTTTTAAGTCATATTTTATTACAAAATCTGTATGGTATTTTTTAGGTTTACTTATTTAATTTAGAGAGAAAGGGAGCATGCAAGGAGGGGAGCAGCATGGAGAGAGACGAGAGAGAATCCCAAGCAGGCTTCATGCTGTCAGTGCAGAGCCTGATGTGGGGCTCGATCTCATGAACCATTAGATCATGACCTAAGCCAAAGTCAAGAGTCAGATGCTTAACCGACTAAGCCACCCAGCACCCCACAAAAATCTATATGTCGTAGAAAGTACGGTGATTATTGCCGTTTTTGCATTTTTTCTAGGGGATGCACTCAGAATTTATGTTATTCTTATTGCTAAGGAATGTTAAATTAATTTAGTAGCCCTTTATCTTAGTAGACTTGACCAACAATATATGTTAGAATATGAAAGAAATATAAATTTATCGTAGTTATTTTGGATCATGACAAATATCTTGGTTATGTATATTAATTTGATAAAGTCAGGTAAATTGCAAGTCTTTGCCAAAATTTTGTTTGCAAGTTTATATATTTCATTGAGAAGCCAAATCCCAAGAGTAATACCTTTCATGACATAAAAGAAAAAAAGCAAATCAATTGCATATTGGAGAACACGTAATTGGGGCGTAATTGGGGCATAATTCTCACTGCCCCAAATCTCTTTTTTATAGTGCCCCAGTGTAGCCACAAGAATAACCTAACTCTGATGAAATTAATATAATCTCCATATTTAAACCAAATTAATGTTCTTTCCATGTCAGGTTAAAAGTATTGTCCTTCTAATATAGTAAAGCAAGTCCTAATGCCATATTTGGAGAAAGAGAATAGGGAAGAGTGATCATTGCTACAGGAGAGTTAAGTTCAAATTTTGGTCCATCATTTGCTGTGTGGCACTGGGTGAAATCAACTAATTTGCTCAAAACTAACTTTTCTCTGGGTTTGTTATTTAATTTATCTCTCATAGTGCAAACATGCTGATAACTGTTTCAGGACCTAGTATATGGTAAATATTCCCCAAGTGCCGGTTCTTTCAGTGGATGCATTCATCTTACCTCAGTATTCTTAACTTGGTTTGTTGTTGTTGTTTTAATCTTGTAAAACATGCCAGCATTGAACATTACAGTGCAATAAGGTGCTCACACCATTTTTATACTTGTCATAATTTCAAGATATGTATCATTTTAAGAGTTATTAGTAGTGAGAGCTTGCATAGTGAATGAAAAAGTTACTTTATTAATACATAGTTTGAGACACTATTCCTGCAGTGACATAAACTTGCTCATTTCTAACACTTAGCAGTTACATTTTAATCTTGGGATGCCCGGCTGGCCCAGTTGGTTAAGCGTCTGACTTCAGCTCAGGTCATGATTTTGCAGTCTGTGGGTTCAAGCCCTGCGTCAGGCTCTGTGCTCACAACTCAGAGCCTGAAGTCTGCTTCAGATTCTGTGTCTCCTTCTCTTTCTACCCTTTCTCTACTCAAACTCTGCCTTTCTCTATCTCAAAAATAAACTTAAAAAAAAATAAATGTAATTCATCAAAATCATATTTTTAAATTTATGGAACAACTTGAATAGGCATTTCTAAAATTGAAAAAAAAGTGTTCCATACTAGTTTGAAAATGCATTTTTGAGTGTATCCCATAAATAGTGAAGGAGTTATTTTCTACAGTACTGGATAGCAAATCAAATGACTACTTGAAGTAGATCATCTTTATACTAATTAGCATTAACTGATACAAGATAACTGATATCTGTGCCAGTGATCTATAATCCTGATTTTAAAACCTCAATACTATGTTTTGAGAGATTCATTGAGAGTGACGCATGCTTAAAGTATATTTTCCTGTTCATTAAACATCAAAATCCAAATATGCTTATTGAAACATTCTTTTAGAATTTATATCCCTCATCATTCTTCATGCACTTACAGAATATAACTTGCATGTAAAATTACATGAAATATGACATATATAGATATGTTATTATAAAGAAAGATTAAATAATTTCAAGTTGTATACCGATTTGAGTTATTTAGATATGGGTGTGTATTCTTCTCAGGAAAAAAAAGAAAATAAGCTCCAGAAACACAATTAACTGGACTCTGTCACTGTGACAAAAAACTATGGTGACAGATTTTAAAAACCTATTTTACTCTTAGCCAACCCTGAAATCAAGGCATTTGCTTTTGATACATCTATTTTAAAGGAAGTTTGAAGTCAGAAAGATTTAATACTCAAATGATGAGGCATTTTATGTGCCTGTTTTTGCTTTTTAGTAATTCTTGCCTACTATTTGACAAATAATGAGTGATTTTTTTCTGATATAACCTAGAGTTCATTCAACCTAGATTGAAACATTGTTTATAATTGTGCAATTTAATAGTTTTTAAATGTGTTTAACACATCTTATTTTACTGACCATTTTGTTGTATGCAGACTTCTGATCTTTTTTGAATAATTTTCTTTTGATTAAATTAAATGTTATGCTTTTTATCATATTAGAAACAAATTTAAATATTTGATAGCTTTCTCCAGATAATACAAAATTCATTCCTTTGAGTACTCTGTTACATATTGAGACCTCCACATTTAGGGACAGGAGTGTGTATAAGTGTATCATTTGTAATGTGGGTAGGGTTGGAAGTGGAATAAGTGAGATAATCCTAAATTTCTACCTTAAAAATTCCTTTTTTTGGGTCACCTGGGTGGCCTAGTTGGTTAAGTGTCCGAGTCTCAATTTAGGCTCAGGTCATTATCTCATGTTTCGCAGGATTGAGCCCCTCATCAGAATCCATGCTGACAGCGCAGAACATGCTTGGAATTCTCCCTCTACCTTTCTTTTTGCCCCTCTCTGACTTGTGTGTACATTCTCTCTCTCAAAATAAATAAACATTTTAAAAACTCCCCTTTTTCAAGAAAGTACACACATACACACAGTAATAGTAAATCTGTCAAGTGTTATCTGCATAGATAAAAATTTTGACATTGCATAGCTTTAAAAAAACTATTTTAAAACGTACACCAAATTTATCGCCTGTTACGTTTGAAATTATGTTAGAAATTTTTTGTAATTGATGTCTGAAAATTTATGGTCTTTGAGAGTATTAGTCAATAGTTCCCCAACTGAGGACATGATGATGATATCACGAATGAAGTAACTACAGAAAAGGAGAACATGATTTAAAGATAAGGCAACTGGTTTTAAACATGGTAGAAATAGGCCAGGTTTAAGAGAATGGAAATCTCTGTATTCCTATTTATGCTACAGATGGGTTATTTGATTTTAGCAGTGTCACTCCTCTGCTGTGCCTCAGTTTCTTCATATGTAAAATAAGGGTATTAAAAGATACAACATGTATAGAGCACCAAAATTTTCTTAGTCAATGATATATGAATGGTCAGTAATTATATTTAATGGGCACCTGGGTGCATTGTTTTCCATTTGTCTCCAGCCACGTAATACCTATTAGTCAGTTGCACTGGCATGGCTAGATTCTGAAAGGTAATCAATAAAAAGTGGAGCTTGCTAATGAATCTACCATACAACCCATTAGGTATTTTGCTAATGTAACAATTTTAAAATAATATGATTAATAGCATTCTTTCAGTATCAGAAGATCTGATGAAATAAGCAGGACCATCCTCAAAAATTATCTCAAACTGGGTAGTTCACATTTCAAATATATATATAGCAGGAAACAATTGAAGACATCCTATTATCCCAGTCTATTTTCTGAATTTGGATACAAATCCAGGATTAAAGCATCAGGGAGCTCAGAAATTCCCTTCATACACAGCCCTTTGGTTCTGCACAATGGCATGCTCAATACATATCTGCATGATGAACTGTGATGAAGAAATTGTGAGCTGCCTACCCAGTGTCTAGTTTCCCTTTCATCTGTATTAACTGAACCCAGATTTTGCTTAGGGAAGCAAAGTCCCTAGCTGGGAAGTTCCCCAGGTTTCCTTTCAGCTAAGGTGAATTATTTGACATACATCTAGCAAGTGTGTGGTGCAAGGAAGGAGTTAAAAAAGTTTTTTAAAGGAGCACACTCATTTGACATATACCTTTTTTGTTCACATCTTTGTCCTTCTTGGGTGTGATAACATAGACATGATGGTCTCTCTCAGGTAGTCACAAAGTGATGGCCTTGGGCCATCGAATCAACAACAACTACTTAATTTCACAACTCCTATTACCAGAAGAAAAAATACAATAACCTTCTCTTTTACTAAGCCAATATGAATTATTTTCTGTTATGTCACGCAAAACTCATCCTTAAATTGTGGCTACTTGGATGATGGGTAGGCTATTTGATGAAGAAATAGAAGACTACAATATCCAAATGACTTCAGAAACACACAGAGTTGTGCATTTTATCCACTACAGGAGAAGGAATAAGACAGAAAATCATCATAAACCATTCTGTAGCAGTATAAAATTACACGTTTCGGAAGTTGTATCATCAACTATAGTTGTTCAGAGAGAATTACAATAGAGAGGAAACAAGGGCAAATCATACTTCATTACAGTTCTGTTTCCCTAGCCACACTTGGGACCAGCATACAAAGAACATGATCAACAAAACCAAGTTCTGACAAAGTAGAAGATAAACTTCTAATATAATTAGGACTCAATGGATGCAAACATTCACAGTGTCATGTTCAGAACTTTGCAGTATGGACAATAAAGGAGAAAAGGTTTTAACTTACCTATTTGTTCAACAAATATTATTCAAATAATTGTAATTTGTTTAATAAGATTTTTAGAATTTGAGCTAGTATACTTTCTTCCACATTCCTTCAGAGCCATTATTCCAAACTGTGTATCAGGTTAGTATAATCACAGAAAGATTCCTTTCCAGGATTTTGAAAGACTGCCAAGACAGATAGCTAGAATCTAGTCCTCCTTGATCAAGAATTAGATGACTGATGTGGAGCCTGTCATTCATTCTTTCTGGATTTTGTTTTCTTTATATTTGAAATGAAAATAATATCAAATTCACAAGGCTACCTTATGATTAAGTGATTTAACATGTAATTACCAGAAGGAATTGCTAAATGAATGCAAAGAATGCAGGAAAGCAAAGAGAGTTAATTTCTAAGCACTAAGAACACCCCAAAAATATTTACCAATGTACAAACATGAAATAAGATCAAATGGATGGATAAGAAGCAACACAGATCAGTTTTTAAACCCTGTATTTTGATAAATATATGCATAGAAACCATTTGGGATGATATAGATAAAAATATTTTGGGTAGCTGTATCTGTATGATAAAATTGTATTTCATACTTTCTGTTTATATTTATTGGAGAAATATTTTGCTGTAGAGATTATGTGTGTACACACACACACACACACACACACACACACACACACACACATATTTCCCCACCATCTATAATATAAAAAAAAAAGTTCTTAGCCTCTCTTTTATTTTCCTGGGGCTGCCAAAAAAGAAAAAGAAAAAAAAAAGCGAACTTCCACAAAGTTGCTGTGGCTTAAAACAACAGAAATTTATTCTCTCACAGCTATGGAGGCTAGAAAATCAAAATCAATGTACTGGCAAGGTCGCGCTTCCTGTGAAGGCTCTAGGGAGGAATCATCTTTTCTTGTGTCTTCCTAGTTTTTGGTGACTCCTGGCAATCCTCAGTCTTCCTTGAATTGTAGGAAGAGGAATCACTCTAATCCTTTTACGTCTGTGTCTCTGTGTGTGTCCATCCTTTCTTCTCTTCTCTTCTCTTCTCTTCTCTTCTCTTCTCTTCTCTTCTCTTCTCTTTTCCTTTCTTTTTTTTAGAAAGAGAGATAGAAGTAGGAAAAACACAAACATTAGCTGGATGGGGAGAAGCAGAAGAAGAGGGAGAGAGAGAATCGTAAACATGCTCCGCGCCCTGCACAGAGCCTGGTTCAGGGCTCAATCTCATGCACGGTAAATCATGACCTGAGCTGAAATCGAGAGTTGGACATTTAACCAACTGACCTACCCGGGCACCCCCACTTTTTAAAACAACACGTGTGATTGGATTTAGGGCCCAGCCTTCTTGCGTATGACCTCACCTTAACTAATTACATCTGCAAAAGACCCTATTTCCAAGTAAGGTCTCATTTTGAGTTTCGGGTGGTCATGAATTTTTGAAAGAATGCTATTCAACCCACAGCAACCTCCTATTTCTAATTTTCAAGGCAAATACCTTCCATAAAGTGAATAACAAGCTTTGTTCTCGTTCTCTTATTCAAACTGAAGGTAGTATTAACCTACTTCATCAAATAGAATTACAATCTAACAACCATCATGCTGTGTAGCCTGGCAGCTATGTATGTGCTGGGTTCTCAGTATCCTTGGGCCAGGACATCACCTTTCCAACTTCTGAATTCCCCCTATCAGGTTGTGCCATCACAGGTACACAGTAGCATACTCAGTGACCTCAAGCCCCATAGCCTAGGTGCACTCATTCTGTGCAGGTGACCCAAGTAAAGATTCATTTCCTCACCCAAATATATTTCATTCTTTCCTTCCTCCTCCAACTTACTTTATATTTTCTTCCCTTTTCTCCCATTGTTTTTTTAATCATCTCACGTGTCATCACACAAGTCAGTTAAAAGCTATTGTGACAACTTTGATTTTGTGCTTGAAGTGCACAATGATAATAATTTCGTATCACATTCCTATGTTATAAAGATGTCTGGATACCAGTAATGAGACTGTTGTACATTATTGAATCTGTATTCTGTGGTAAGATTTATGACCCAAGCAATGCAGGGGCTTTACATGAATGTTGTTAAGAATGCCTTGCTATAACTCTGCAATATAGGTAGTATTATTATCACCTCTTCTAAAAAAGGGAAACTGAAGCTCAGAACATTAAATACTTTGTTCAAATCACACATCTATAGATGAGTCCCGACTTACGATGGCTCCACTTAGGACTTTTCAGCTTTATGATGGTGTGAAAGCAATATGCATCAGGAGAAACTGTACTTTGCAATTTTATATTTTCTGGGGTCAGCCAGTTGTGCTAGATACTCTCTCGTGATGCTGGGAAGCAGCAGCTACGCACAGCTGCCAGTCAGCCATGTGATCACAAGGATAAATAGCTGATTACTGAAAGGTGTTCCATACTCATACAACCATTGTTTCTCACTTTCAGATTGGTATTCAGTAAATACATGAGATGTTCAACATTTTATAAATAAGCTTTGTGTGAGATGATTTTGCCCAACTGTAGGCTAATGCTAGTGTCTGAGCACCTTTAAGGTAGGCTATGCTAAGCTATGATGTTCAGTAAGTTAAAATGCATTTTCTTTTTTCTTTTTTTATTTGTTTACTTTTGAGAGAGAGAGAGAGAGAGAGAGAGAGAGAGGACACAAGCAGTGTAGGAGCAGAGGGAGAGGGAGACACAGAATCTGAAGCAGGTTCCAGGCTCTGAGCTCTCAGCACAGAACCTGACATGGGGCTCAAACATGTGAACTGTGAGGTCATGACCTGAGGTGAAATCAGAGGCTTTAGCTGACTGAGCCACCTAGGCACTCAATGCATTTTCAGTTTTTGATATTTTCAGCTAATGATGGGTTTATCAGGACATAACCCTATCATAAGTCAAGGTATATTTTAATGGCCAGACTGGTATATGATCTCAAGCACTGCTCACATCATGTTCATTCTCTCTCTCTCTCTCTCTCTCTCTCTCTCTCTCTTAAGTTTATTTATTTATTTTGAGAGGAAGAGAGCAGACGAGCAAGTGTGCAAGTGAGCAGGGGAGAGTCAGAGAGAGGAGGAGAGAGAAAGAATCCCAAACAGCCTTAGATGTGGAACCTGAGAGTGACTATGGTGCTTGAAACCAGGAACCTCAACCAAGCTCCACAAGATCATGACCTGAGCCAAAATTATGAGTCAGGCGCTCAGCCAACTGAGCCACCCAGGCGCCCTATTCACATAATGTTTTAACCCGTAAGACATTCTCCAGAAATTCAAGTCAAGACTGTTCACGTTCTGACTAGGAATGGTTCTCCACCTGCTTGAATCCAACTTGGTATCAGGTTCTGGTTGGAGAGTGGAACATGAGGTTAATAGCTCTAGTTGCCACCCTCTTTCTTCCAGGACACTTGGAAAGTGTTGTCTGTAAAATCTCTGTGGTATTTTGCTCACCGGTTTGTTGATTTTATGTAAGGCATCTGTAAGTCATGGGTATGCCTTCATGATCCCTGTTTGATCAGTAATAGCCAAGTCCCGGGTCAAAACCTGAGTTATTAAAAAAAAAAACAGTGAAATTGTTATTCTTTGTCCCTGTTATTGGCTTTAGAAATAGACTCACTGGCCCATATTTCTCTCCTTGGCCAAACAGTAGTGATTTTTGGTTTCTAGAAGACTTTTTATGTCATTTTAGATCCCCACATGCATACTTAAAGGTCACTGATGAATCCAACATCTTATACAACATTCACATGGTGATTTTTGTCTATGTCTTAGCTTTTGTACATACTACCATTAAAGGCGAAGCCCCTACCATTTTTCCTTGTGTAAGTGGCCTTTATACCATAATCCAACATTGAGCTGCTAGAATTACTGACCCATACCTCCTCTTGCTATTTGGGCTTCACCAGATTTGCTCCCTCTGTCAGTAGAACACTGTCCCAGAAAGCCACAATTAACTGGGAAAACACGCTGACCAAACCCTCTCTTGAGGCTATTTCTTTATATTGTTCACAAATCGTGATTTCTGCCTCACCTAAGAAGCAAGACACTATATCTTCTAGAACTTTTAATTAGTGGAGATTCTCCCAATGTATGGTCAAAAATACAAAGCTAACTAGACTCTCAGATACCTGTCCTCCAAAGGAAGTTAGAATGACAGATGTGTCCTCATGTCTCTTTTTCTTCATTGCTAGTTTCCTTTGTCCAGATTTCTGTCCTATTTGGTTCTGAGTGATTTCATTAGTCTCTAGGCCTCCTCTGTCATGCCCGTGTAGATGATTACCATATTCATGTCTTCACCCTCATCCCTTCTGCAGAATTCCGGACTTGTATCTTTGTACCAATTGTCATATCTAAGCCATTCCATCTAAATGTGAAACATGTCCTCCCGTTGCAACCGTCTTCTCCTTTTGGGTTAATGATTTTATTATTAATGAATTAATGATTTCCTCAAAACCTCTTGCTAGAAATATTGCAATTCATAATTGCCTTCAAAATGGTACCACTTATAAATTCTGTGAAACATCTGCCACAATTGTTTTTCTAAAATAGCAAAATTAGAGATTCCCAGTGGGATTAATCTGCCCACAGCATGAATCAGCTCAACAACATTTTCTCTTCCATCCCTGACTCCATCTGCTCCATCAGTGTTGCTCCTCCCAGTAAACTATCTGGCCGCAAGTCCTGTCTCAGGCTTTTCTTGTAGAGGAAATCGAACCAAGATACAGCACATCTTGAGTTACTGGAGATTGTTCCAATGTATGCCTGTTGCCATAAAGGACTTACAAGTAGCACTGTCATGCACTCTTTTAATGTTCCTGGTTTAGGACATTAATGGTTCACTGAAGATTATCCTACTTAGAGTGTGCGTTAATAATATATATTAATACACTCTACCCAAAACTTAATGAATCAGAATATGTAAGGAGGGTGGTCTGAAAAATCTGCATGTTTCACAGGTGTATCTGGTTGCTCTAGTGCCCATTAAATTTTGAGAACTATTATCCCAAAGTATATAATGAAGCTGACCTTCGCATTTGAAGTAACTTAAAAATGTTTGCTCTCATGTACTAAATTATGGCTAAATCCCTTGTATGTAAGAGTAAGACTCTGTGTAATTCTAGGCTGCCTTTCTGTTTTCATTCTGTAACCATCTTCCTGTTGGATACTATGTTCATTAACATCAGAATAATTGCCCTTATCCCACTCTTAGAGCCCTCATGGTTAATTTAACAACATTCCTTCAACAGGGAGTAATCTCAATTTCTCATACATTTCCATGTGTTAAAATAGTACCCATCCATGTAATCCCAAGTCAAGTGCTATATTCTTATCAAAGATTTTCTTTATTTCCAGTCATATTTTAGCTCGTTTTTAAAATTTTTCTTCCATGATACTTTATAGTGATAACTGTTAGTTTTTCAAAATTATGCTCCCTTTGTAGTCATTTTAGTTATTATCCCTCAAACGAAGTGACTACTTGTGATTTTTCTAAATGGTCCTCACAATGCCTGTTATACTGCTTTACAAATAACACTTGCTAAATAAATATTTATGGAATGAAATAATTGTAGTTGTGTGGGATCACCTACTTAGATTGACATTGCACAAATAAAATAAAAATGAGTGATTATCCAAGGGCACCTTCAGACATAACTTATCTCAATACCCAGTGATATTAATGGGGATTATACTTCTCCATGGATCCCTTATTTCTGCTTTCTCCTGTGTTGGCCTTTTTGCCAACTTTCAAGAGTTGGTTGCAAAGAGCTTTAGGTTTATATCTAGGATTCCATTAGTTCTAGAAAAAATAAGAACTTTCTTCTTAATATGGGTGCATTGATGCTAATCTGACTTTATGCCCATACCTGACCTAATTGATGTAGCCAGGGAAATGTGATGATCTGGTTGGACAAAACTGATTACTTTCTTTTTTATTTTAATATTTTAATGTTTATTTATTTTTGAGAGAGGGAGAGAAAGAGAGTGGGGGGGCAGAGAGAGAGGGAGGCATGGAATCTGAAGCAGGCTCTGAGCTGTGAGCTGTCAGCACAGACCCTGATGCAGGGCTCGATCTTGCAAACTATGAGATCATGACCTGAGCTGAAGTCGGACGCTCAACTGACAGAGCCACTCAAGCACCCCAAAACTAATTACTTTCTCATCCTTTGAACCTAAGTTGGAGTTTGCTCCTTGTCAACCATGAGAACTCAGAAGTGGAGAGGGAGATACATGAAGAAATTCAGAGTGAATAAATGCTACATATGGCCAAACAGTAAATGTCTACTAGAGCGGAATCCAGAAGGTTTAACATAATGAGGAAGGGCATTCCTGAACAAGGAATTGGCTAGGTCCCCAACTACAAGTGGACACTCTGAAAAAAATTATTGCTACACTTTCTGCCCTCACTCTAAATATCCATTGTAAATGATTGTTTTTAAAGATTTTACTTTTTTAAATTTTATTTATTTATTTTGAAAAAGTGACAGAGCAGGGAAGGGACAGAGAGAGAGGGAGAGTTTGAGAATCCGCTAAGTGCGGAGCCTGACATGGAATTTGAATTCACACACTGTGAGATCATGACCTGAGCCAAAACTAAGAGTCAGATGCTTGACCAGCTGAGCCACCCAGATGCCCGAATTATTATCTTTTTTTTGTTCTTTTTTTAAAAACAGGTATTTGTTCTGATTGAATAAAAATTGTTTTGTCAAAAATGCCATTATTTTTCTTTAGCTATCCCAATCAGCAGGTGATTTGCTGAATGTCTTATCATAAATTATAATAATTATCATCTCAAACAACCAAATAAAATTTGCGGTAATTATTATGTCCCTGAAGATTTAGAGAACTTAACATTTTCTTCACTTTTCATTCTGCATGTGCCACTCAGCTTATTACAATTGAGGGCATGGGGTCAAACAAATGGAAATGACCAATGAAGAAATAGAGGGAAGTCATGTCTGATTGTGTGGACTGTATTGATTGTAGTTTTCAGTTAATTGTTGTTCCTTAGATCTTCCCTTGAATATTTCTGTTCAAAATCTCCATTTCAGTCTACAACTGATTCTGTTGACTTTAGTGCCCCCCCCCTATCTTAGGTTCTAGATTTTTAGAATTTTGTGAAAGTGAAGAATCATGGATCCTTAGCTTTTTTTTTTTAATTTAAAAATATATTTCAGGGCCTATGGTGAGGTATGAAATCATGAGTTTTGGTGTATAAAAACACTCTGCGTTAATTTTCAGTTCTGACTTTCATACTCATTATCTTGGTAAACTAACTGAACTCCTTCAACCTTATAAGGTAAAATTCTAAGAAGTTATTACTCTTGTCTCTGCAGAGAGAATGGATGACTAATTAAGATGTATTAAATTTTGAAGTTAGCATTTTGAAAGTACATAATGGACACTGCATATATATCTTATGAAAGACTTAGCAATCTAGCTGAAATATAAATATCAATTAAATGATGACAGAAAACTATGATTACTAATTATATCATTATTTCAAAGAAACAGGGTGGAATATTTATTGAATTGAACTTTAAAATTGAGAGTATTGATATTCCATCCAAAACACGAACTTACTAGAATAAGAAAACAATAAAACTTAATTCTTGTTGCCTGTGTTGTAGATACCCAAATATTCAAATAATTACCTCAATTTTCAAATACATTTATTTATTTAATAGTTTGCTTTTCTCCGTACGTTTTTTCTTTACTATATCTTTTTTCACAAAACATTGTTGCTTACCAAAATATTATAATTTCCTTAAAAAAAGTTTATATCTCTGTAAGAGGGAGGAAACATAACAAGGGCTATCTCCAAATTGAACTTTCTGGGTTCAAATCCCTCTTTTACTTCTTGCTAACTTTATAATCTGGGTAACTCTTCTAACTTCTTTAAGCTTCAGCTTCCTCATTAGTAAAATGTGAGCCAGACCATGTACTTTATATAGTATTAGAAGATTAATTGAGTTATTGTATTTAATATGACTTACACAGAGCATAGTAACTTAATGTAAGTTTGACACATGTTATTTGTTGTTTTTACCATTACTGCTGAGGTAAGGAAGGTTAAAATGCTAATATGTGGGCTGGCCATGGCAATTTGTTGAGCTGCTAGATGTAACCCAGAATTTGTTCCCAAGCTTCCTAGTAATCAATATCACAGGAAAACATTTTTTCCCCCAATTGTGTTAGGAACCTATAATTCATATCAGAAGAGCAAAACTCTTTGTGCCACTTATCACAACATTTTTTCTCAAGTAATGCTTCTTCAGGGAGTGTACAGAGTGGTATACAGGTTAATGTGTTTGGCAACGACCCTCCAGTAAATTCTGAAGCAGATTTTCTAGAGCTCATTCATATCGCTGCTGGAAGTGCATTATAGGATACCAAACCACAACTTAGTAAAAGCCATTCAACAGAGGGTATACAGTTTATGATGAGTCAGTGTTTGCTTTGAGATTAAAAAAAAAAAAACAACATATCTCACACATATGAAGTGTGTACTTTACTGTGTACCAGAATCATATGTACCACAATCTATATGCTTGTAAAGTATATAGATTTCTAGGCCAATGCATCAGTGATTCTGATTCCACATTTTTAGAGTGGAGCCTAGGGAACTAGGTGATTCTGATGCAGCCTTTCCAAGAAACAGTCACTCTTTTAAAACTGTGTATGTGCATGTGTGTGTGTGTGTGTGTGTGCGTGTGCGTGTTTACAAAACAATAGACATCATAGGTAAAATGGATCAAAAATAATTCAAATACACTTGTTTGAAAACCCTGTAAACATGCCATCCTCTTGAAATGCCACATCAAATCATAGTATAATAAAGGCCCTGAGCTGCTCTCCATTAGAGAAATAAATTTATCTTTATTTAATGACATATTCCACAAACATATTTGTGAAGAAAGCCATTTTAGCAATTAAAACTGTTAATGCCTATTGTAAACATTGTTGGCATTCTTCCTGATCTTCTGTAGTAGTCTGATGCCCCATCCCCCAGATTCTGGGAGTGTTGCCTACAAATACTCACAGTTTCATGCTTCAAGAAGGCTCCTTTCCCAGAAATACCTAGGAACTTATGCCCAGTGTTCTGGGTCCAGCTCGTACTAGTTGTGAGAGCCACTTGTGCTGTTCCCAATTCAGCATCCAGTGGTATTAAGCGTTGGTAGCTTGAGATCAGTCATAGGGGAATATCTGTGTCATGAAATCATCAAAGTCTACAAATCAGGGCTCTTTGCTTGAGAGCCAGTTATTAAACATTTATCTGAATATCACCAGTTATACCTATAGTCAGTGGCTAAATGATACAGGGGGCTGCAGAAGTCCTACTTTCTTGCCCAAGTTGTGGTGCTCTTCGCACTCCAGGGCTTCCTGTGACATCAGGCTGAGACTCCAGGTAAAACCACATATTTGCTTTGCTCTGTCGCCTGCCCCTTTCCTGTTTCTCCAGTCGCCTCTCTGCACAGGATTTTGCCGAGACTATTGCCTCAGTAAATCTCTTCATCAGAAATCTCCATCTCAGGATTTGCTCCTAGGGAACTGACCTAAGACATTCTCCTGTTGAAACTCATGTTGCATTAGACACATTCTTAAAAGAAGTAAAACGAGAGTAGAGGTTCTGTATCTAAGACACACCATCCTCCGAGTGGATAAGTAACTTCCATCACACCTTCATTGATTCGAATAATTGTTGAGCACCATGTGTATCCTATTTGCCTGTGGATATTTTGAGTGTTGGAACTTTGCCTCATTCATGGTTACTGTTTATCCTTAAAGGTCCCTATGAGCATTGTGAATACCAAAAGTGTTTCCTCAAACTGTTTTGAGAATGCCTGGCAAGGGCATCTTATTAGGCTGTATTGCATATTATTTTAGAGTGTGGGCTCTGGCTCATAAAACCCAAGTCCACATTCGATTTTATTATTTATTTGACCCAAGGCAAACAAGTTTGCCTGTTTGCAAAATAGAGATTAATGTACTTGCTTCAAATGTCTGTTGTGGGGATTACTCTCCTTTGGAAAATGGAGTAAATGCTTTCAGCTTAAATATTTTCATGAGTATTCAATGTAATAGTATTTAACTTCGTAACTGGTACTAAGACCCTTAATATTTATTTAGCATTATTACTATCTAGCACCATGTATGGCACATTGTAGGCATTTAAGAAAGTTCTTTTGAAGCAAATATTGTTGAAAATTTAGATAATAAAATAACTTTGAAATCTTTCACAAAGACAGTAATTCACCTGGTGTTGAATTGTTTTCCTTTTTTAAATAACCCAAAGGCCACCTCAAATCCTTTGTGGGAAAAGGCAGAGCATTGAATAACAATAAACAGATTTCTACAGGCAGTATGGTTGGTGATTTAGTTGCTTTAAGAAATAGTGACAAGCATTCAGGCAGAATGCAAACATAGGAACTGATTCTTAAGGAAAATGCTATTTCCATACAAAAGTATCCGATAAAAAGTGGTGATCTTCTTATGTTTACTACATCTATCAGAGAATGTAGGAACTTTTTTTTCCTAACTGTTTGGATTATGACAAGGTGTACCTGTGGAAATACATGTGGACAGTGAGAAATAGGTCCCCCCCACCCCCGCCCACATATTCACACAGACACAAACACACACATACACATCTTTCTTATTATGTTCACAGACATTTGAAATGTTTGAAGCCAGGTTGATATGTCAAGTTGAGTAGAGAGAATATTTACCCAAAGATTGAGAAACACAGCAGTTTGTCTATTGGATCAGACAATCCCATCCCAAGAGGTATTTAGCAAAGCTACTTAAAGTGGAAATAGGAGTTGCTTTCTGTTGCTTTTGAACAGAGCTTTTTATTTGTAATTGACAAGAGAGAAAGAGAGAGTGAGAGAGTGAATGGTGAGTGAGAGAGAGAGAGAGAGGGAGAATGAATTATCCTATTCAGTGAGTACCTTCGAGTTTCTTGCCAACAGAGAGCATACCAGGGTGGTCCTGGTTCCTGTGGGGTAGTGGTGTATATATTACAACAAATGGAGAGACACTAAGAGGGTACCAGATTTCCCTCGTATCCTGCATTTCTTCAACATTCCTCCAATCATCAGTACCAAAAATGCCCACTGTCTTTAAACTGTCTCTTGTCCTAAGGGATTCTGTAAATATACCCACCCTAATTAATTCTACATTTGGATCCAAGCTAGTAACTGTGCAATTAGCCATTGCTGCAACACTTTTGTACTGAGGGAGACACTTCATTCCCATCATCCTCCTGTAGCTGGACTTACAGAATATGTTTTGGATTGTGCATGTATTTTCTTCCTTTGCATAAGTAGCGCATTCAGAATCTGGTCAGCTGGGTATAGACTGTGTCATCAAGGCAACTCCACAAAGGCACTTATGTCATTTATTCAGATGGCATTTCTCTCTCTCCTTTTCTTTCATCTGTACCCATTACAATGATCTCTTGGCAGTAACTACTTAATTATATTGCCATAGTCAAGTCACCTGAACATTCTACATTTTATTTCTTCATATGAAACAATGAGGATCAAAATAGCATTCTTCTTAAAAAAGGGAAGATTCTAGGAGAGGACGAAGAAAATGCCCCACTCTGCTTAGTACGATTGGTCTTCTCCAACCTGCTCACTCAGCTTACTCACCAACATCCATGAGGCATGACATTTGAATGGAGAATGAGGAAAGAATTGAATTTCAAGGTCTGCCCTTCCAACTCAGAGATCTGTCTGTATATATTCATATTTAAAAATCCATAGACTCATGTTATGTTTTCCACAGGTCATAACTGAGGTAGAAGTTTGTTAGGTAAACCACACTATTTTGCTTGTAAAAATTATATTCTGAGTTCCAACTCAGATCTGTCTGTGTTGGTGCCAGTTATGTATCA
Source organism: Panthera leo (assembly GCF_018350215.1). Taxonomy (NCBI): domain Eukaryota; kingdom Metazoa; phylum Chordata; class Mammalia; order Carnivora; family Felidae; genus Panthera; species Panthera leo. The sequence continues at coordinate 37,323,239 of NC_056693.1, forward strand.
TTTTTGGTCAGACTGTGATTCCTGAGCTGCCCAATGTCTCAAAGTCTAGCATTAGACATGAATTTCATAATGTTCACCATTACTGAAGGACAGGAGTATTTAACCTCAACCAGGCAAAATCCATTGTTTATTATATTCAGGCTACTGGCTTCACATTTTATTTTTATTTATATTTTCTTCCCAAAGGCAATGGCTTTACTCTGGTTGTCATCCCATGGATTAATAATTTTTATTAAGAAAAAAAAAGGAAATAATGGATTATGCGACCTAACTTGTGTTTGCCTTTTTTTCCACAAACTTTTTTTTTACAAGTGAGTTTTTCTTCCCTCACTTTATCAGCCGAAGAAATAAAATACAGAAAGTTCAAGAAACTTGAATAAAATCATACAAATAAGTAGAAGGCCTGGGACTTGATTCATGACCTACTCTTACCTCTTTGTGGTGATATTTGCATTATGGAATGTTGGTCTCAATTAGCCATTAGTATTTTTCTGGGAAAAATAGTACTCAATGATCATGTCACCCTGATGGAATATATACAAACACACACACACACACTAGAGTTTATGCAGATTTTGTAAGCCTAATATGATAAGAAAGTACACTTCTTTGAAGAAGAAATTACTGAGTCTCTAATTTAAAATTTTATGATCTGGTACCAAAGCTATGATAACACTGAAAATTTCAGGCTAACGAAAAATCATGAGGGCAATAATTGTGTCATTTTCAAGATAGTAGGCTATTTCAAAAGCCCCAAGCCACATGTACTTTACCTTTGATCATATAAATGTGAAAACAAGTTTTACCCTCTTACGCCCTGGTATGACTATTCTCTCGCTCAAGCTGCTCATCGTCTTCTCTCAACCCCCTTTTTATTTTATAAACTAAACACTCATTGTCACTTGACATTTCTACAAACAGGTCTTCATATTTTTGTTTCAAGTATCCTTCTGCCTAGGATTCCACCACCCAACTTCTTCTCTGCACATTAAACAAATACAGTTGTTTTAAGTAAGTGTAAAAATAGTCCAACTATAAATGTATTGAACAACAAAGAGATATATTATTGTATATAATAAAGAAGTCTGAAAGTAATTAGGATCCAGAGTTGGTTAAACTGTATTGACTCAGTGGATATCATCAAGAACTCAGGTTCCTACTCCTTTACTTGGGAATAATGTATTAAGGATAGCAAAGGGTTTTGTTTTTGTTTTTGTTTGTTTGTTTGTTTGTTTGTTTTTAAGATCCCAAGACGAAAGTCTCAGTTCCAAGTGCCATGTCACAAATGAAGAACTATTCCTTACTTAATGCCACATTTTAAAGAGTAAGTAAGTAAAGAGTAAGGAAACCTTTCCCAGAAGGGTGAAGTTAGCTACTTCCCCCTTAGCTACTTCTCAATCCTTTGTCATTATCCAGAATCATGTTACATGTGAAATCTAAATCTGTCATTGATGATGGAAATGACTCCATCCTGATTGGCTTAGACAAATTCTAATTAACCAACTGAAGCTAGGGCTATGGATGGAACTGCCTCTCCTGAAGAACTCGACTATGGCTAATTTAATCATCAGTAGTTCTTTAAACAAACAGACAAAAAAAAAAAAAAAACAAAAAACATAGGGTGGAGTGCACCCTGTAGATTGCTCTTTGAGTAGGGAACCAAACGTCTTTGTAGTTGCATTCTTCAAAATTAAGATACAAAATTTTCTATGAAGTCTTCTCTAGTCAGACTAGACAAATTTAGTTATTTCCTCTTCTGTAGTATATCTGAACTTTGCACATACCTTTACTGTTGTGATTATCCTATTGCGTTGCACAAAATAATATTAAATGGTGATGTCTCCTACCAGTAGTGAACTCCTTATGCAAAAAAAGGTGTTTTATTCATGTTTATAGTCATAGTACCTAACAATTACTGGCACAAATTGGTTTTCAGTGAGTGTTTATTAAGTATAATTGGAAAGTAAATTCTATTCATAAATGTAATCGTTTTTAAATTTAGTACATCATTTATTATAACATTTTAAAGTAAAATTTCACTTTGCTTATAAAAAAAAGAGCCATTGCTATCCTAACACTAGAAATGATAGTTAAGAAGAAATGAAAGTCACATGGAAAAACACTTACTACGAAATGAGAAAAGAAAAATAAAGATCTAGATTTGAACCTATGTTATATAGATGAATAAATGTTCTCAAACAAGCATAACAAAATATTAATAATAGAATTCATGTGATAGGTATGAATGTGTTCACTATAAAAATTCCTTCAGCTTTATTTTTTTAATTTTTAAACTTAAAAAAATGTTTTAATGTTTATTATTTATTTTTGAGAGAGAAAGAGACAGAGAGACAGAAAGACAGAGACCGCTCCCGCGCCAGAGTATGACGAGCACGGGAGGGGCAGAGAGAGAGGGAGACACAGAATCCAAAGTAGGCTCCTGGCTCTGAACTGTCAGCACAGAGCCCAATGCCAGGCTCGAACCCACAAACCATTATATCATAACCTGAGCTGAAGTTGGATGCTTAACCAACTGAGCCACCCAGGCTCAGCTTTTTTTATATATGGTTGAGATTTTTCAAAATAAAATCTTGGAAAGTAAGTATTTCAAACTTCCTTGGTTATAACTGCATTAACTATTTTGGGAATATGTGCATGTGAAACAAGAAATTGTGGAAAAAATAAACAATTAGAGTGATGATATTGTGAATGAAGTTCTATTGTTTTTTATTTTTCTTTTAATGATTGTTATCATGTGACTGGGGTGAGGCAATTTCATAATGCAAAAACATCCAAACTGAGTGCTATTATAGTGGAGTCAGGAAATATAAAATACTTTTGATTTAAAAACTGATTTATACAGATAAAATTAGTTAGGAAAGTGTGTTTAGCAATAAATAATAACTTAATACATTAGTTAGCGGTACAGAAAAATATCAAATTACATTTACAAACTAAGACCTAACATCTGAGTTTAATCTTTTTTATAATAAAAGGCATAAATATGAGAAAATGTAGAAATAAAATGGAAGTGGAAGTGCTCATTATTTCTTTTGTCCTAATTCAGTTTTTATTATATGAAAGACTCCAGGAATGTTAGTTTAATAAACATTTATTGATCATGTAGTGTATTCCAGCCAGTATGCCCTTCAAACTTTGAATTGTGTCTAAAATTCTCCATATGTAGGTAACCAAGGGAAGAATAAAATTATTCAATAAGGCTGAGCAGTGTAAAGTTCCTTCTATTATTATTTTTTTGTCTTTTCTAATATGAGACTGACATCCAGCCAGTATCAATTCTATTTAATTCTCTCCAGTCTGTTTATCCACTGATGGCATAGATAACTTCACACCTAGGAGCCAAGTACAGAATTTACTGACACTTGGAAGCAGGTGTGTCCAGCTAATGGGGTCTCCCTTCTGCTGACAATGACCTCTCCCATATGAAGGGCACATTTCTGCAGCTGAGATTCAACTCTGTAGTGAACCAAAAAAAAAAAAAAAAAAAATGCCCCTTCTGGTAGAGGAAATGAGATTGATAATGGGGAAGTGATCCCATCGTAAAATTAGTGCCACAATTAACAGATTAATGGCATTTATATAGGATTTGGCTTTCTGAGGAAACAGTGCAGAGGGGAGATAAGTTCCATCAAGCCTGTTGGTAACACAAAGCACAATTTGCTTACTATTGAAGTGTTGTTGTTGTTTTTTTAATTTGGATATGTATGCTTTTCCATTTGTATGTGATTATAAATATTAACTTATAAAGACACACCTATAAGCATATTTGGTGGGGGGGAGGCCGCAGTGCTGCTGCTAACGGAGGCAATGATTGCATCAATTTCCTGTTGCTGCTGTAAGGAAATACCGCAAGCAACACAAATTTATTATCCTATGGTTCTGGAGATCAGAAGGATGAAATGGGTCTCAGGCTAAAACCAAGGTGTCTGCAGGCTGTGTTCTTTCTGGAAGCTCTAAAGGAAAATATTTTTTCTAGTCTTTTCCAGCTTCTAGAGGATGCCTACCTACTTAGGCTCCTGGTCCCCTTTAAATGGCTCCCATTACATTGCTCTGACAGTCTTACACATTTAAAGAACCATTGATACTACAGCATGTCAGATAGTCCAGGATCATTTTTTTTTTTTAATTTCAATGTCAGCAGATTAGCAACCTAATTACCACCTTTCCATGTAACACGTATATTCACAGTTTCCAGGGATTAGGACATAGACATGGGTGGAGGTGGTTATTCTCTCGACCATAGTGTTTGATATAGATTATTCATTTTTATATTTTCTTTATTTCTCTCCAAGGAATGAGATTTGCTCAACATATTATGGATTAGTCACTTTACTGAATGTTGGACTTATTGTCACTTGTTTACTGTATTTTTCTCATGAGATAAATGACTTTAAAATATTGTTTACCTCTTTAACACATGAGGAAACTGGGATCTCAAGGACTAAACTGTTTACAGTAAGATGACAATTTTTATCTAAATCTGTCTGACTGCGAAACCATCCCCTATGCTTGAGTCATTACTTTATAAACAACCTCAAGAAAAAAAAATTGATTTCTCAAATTATTTGAACTCTGAGATTTGAAGAAAATGAGGAGAATAGTGTAAATAATTTTGAACATTCTCAACAATCATAGAGAAATTAAATCCTTGGAGGACATTTCTATGAAAAAGGCAATCTCTTACCAGTGAAAGCCAAGTTTTGTCTCCTGAAATTCTAGTCCCCAGAGAAGACTGCCAGAATCGGGCAAGTACCCCAAGTATTAATTCACTAATTCAGTAAACAATATGTTTTAAGCCTTCCCTATATGCCAAACAGAGCATCAGTGTGTTGGGAAACAATGGTGGGTCACAAGTGTCCTGGTTTCTGTCTTTATAGAGCCTATGATTACATTAGGAAGGCAAAAATTAATCAAATAGCCAAATAAATAGGTATTAACTTGTGACCCTGGTAAGGGTCAAAAAATGGCTAGAGTTGAAAGCAGTCACAGTAGGGACTGATCAGGTTGTGGCAGTGGTAGAAGGCGTTACTGAAATGGAATTAGAATAGGTAGGTGTTAACCAGGCTAACATGGAAAGGTGGAGCTTCTCACTTGAGAGAATAGAGGGGGCAAAAGCTTCCTGAGGGTGAGGGACTTGGGGATTCCCAGACTAGAGGACCATTGTGGATGGGTGACATTAAGAAAGGGAGGGAATTTGTGCAAGGTAAGCTGGGAAAGGTAGGCACAGATGTGCCATGCCAATGCAGGGCACACCACTGTTACCTCCCTGGAGAACCTTTAACCCTAGGCATGCAGGTTTGTACTCAGCACAAAGGAGCATGATCCACATCCCATCACATAACAAAGCTTCTGAGGAAGGTCCAGATTGCTCTTTGTCCCAGGTGAGACCCGTCCTTTACCTGGGAACCATCTGGCATATGAATCTGGCAGGTTCAGAACAAACCTCTAACCATTTCAGATCATTTTATTAAGTGAGATCTTGAAAACATGTGCTCCATCCCATGATTCTGAGCTCGGTGTTTGACATTGTCACTCCCGAGGGAGAGCGGGCCTCCAGGGCCATCAGGAGAGGCCATACTAATCACGTAGGTAATTTACAGCTGTTGTAACACTACGGAACCCCAGAGCCTTACAGAGTTAGCTTTCACCACATTTAAAGAGGAAAATGATGGTAATTAAAAATGGCATTTCTAATTAGTGAGAGGTTAATTAGTGAGAGGCTGGAAGGGACTGAGGAGCACAAGACTCCCATTTCCCAAGCCTCTGCTCCCTTGCAACTGGCTGCGATGTTCTCTTCTTTTCTCTTGCCTATAGGGTGGCTGTGAGCCTTGGGGCATGTTTTTTCAATGTGCTTGGCTACAGTGTAGCTTTTGATGAGAAGGGCATGTAAAGCAGTCCTAAAATGTGTTTCCGTGTTCTGTGTGAAACAGAGAAAAGAGTATGGCTGAGCTTTATGGACAGCACTGGTTCAACACATTTGCAAGACACAGAAAAGTAAGAGAAACAGTCCTCTTAGGATCCAAAGCTACCCATGCACTTAACTCCTATGAGAATGTTCCAGCCTCTCTCACAACCTGTTTATTCTTATTTTATAGTTTAAACTATTGTGATGATTTTAGATAAGTGACACCAGATTATTAAGGGAGATACATGAATACTAGCAGCTATTCTGTCAGTAGAGAGGAGAGTTGAAAGAAAAAAAACCATGAGCAATACACTCAAAAAAATCAAAACCGAAAGTAAAATTTTTCAAAAAGAAAGTGATTAAAAAGCAAGAATTAACTAATAAGAGTGGGAGACTATTCCTATTCCAGTATACAGTAAGCAGCTATGCATATCTCTTTTGGCACCTAGTTTATGATAATATACACCTTTATTTTGTCTTTTCAAGATGATTCAGGATTATTAAAGTTATTTTCATCTAGTGAATTAGGCTGCATTTATCTGCAAGACAAAAAGGTAAAGGAAACTGAAGTTAGCATCTTATACCAATCATGATTCATACCTACCTTCCTAGAACATTTTTCTAATAGTTCCTGATTCACATCAGTTTCTGTTGGCAAGAAATAAGGAGGGAAATGGTTGTTGAGTGGGCAGCCAACAGGATCTACACAAGGGCATATTCTGTATTACACCTATATTTTTCAAGGTTACTATGTCAACGAAGTAAATATGTCTAAATGACCTAATATCAGTTATTGTGCAAGATGCAGGCATTCACTGAACAATTAATGCAATTCTAATTCACCCGCCAATACAGTGTCCTGTTTTTCTGGAAGAGTTAGCAATAACATAAAATATTACAACATAATGTTTTACCATATGATGTAGGATAATGTCATGTGTTACAACAATGATTATTATAAAACTTATTAAACCATTTAATCATGTAGACATATATAGATAGATAGATAGATAGATGATACACTGATACATACTTTTCACCTTGCCCTCAGTAGTCCAATAAAGATCTCCATTTCTTATATAACCAGCTCTCATATAATTGAGCTAAAGCTCGAAATAAAACTGATATATTCACTGCATCTTAATAGACTCTTAAATTTTCTTAGGTATGATAGAATAACTAGTTGTATCTGCTGTCCTAAATTAGTGAATTTCATCATTCTAGAGAGAAATAGTCTAGTTTTGAGGAGCTATGCAGTCTGAATGCCAGGCTCCAAGCTTTAGACCTACCTCCTAATAACTGTCTTTATATCAGCAAACTGTTGTGTCTCTCTGAGCCTTAGTTCTTCAGCTATGAGTTGGGAATAATGATAATACTTAGTCTGAATTTATGCTGACTAAATGAAAAATCTTCACTGCTCTTGGTAGAATGTCTTCTTAAAAGGTGGGATCTCATTATATATTAGTTGTATTTCTTAGAATATAACATAATTGCAATTACAAGATGATCACCAATGGGTGTTGGGAGGCAAGGAGCAGTACAGTAAAGTGATTTTGACCAAAACCTTGAAGTTAGATAGCTATCGATTCTATCATTCACTCTGCTACTTTATTAACTCAGTAGCTTTCATTAATTTATTCAAATTTGCAAGCCTCAGTTTTCACATTGTCAGAATATAATGACCATACTGAGTTCCCAAGATTATTGTATTCAGTGAGTCCTTTTATGTAGTGTGTTTAATGCCTGCTATAGAAAAATCACTCAGTGAGTATTAGGTGCGATTATTCATATTAATAAAGGATGGAGAGGGTAGAGAACATTTCATTGGAGAGAGTGATCAGTGAGTTGCCTCCTGTTCCAAGCCAGGTAAAAGGAGTCTTCTGAGAACAGCTTAGAGAGGTAGAATTTGGAAGGCAGGTTATGGCATCTCAAACATCTATGTAAAAAATGCTAAAGGCGAGGCTAAATCCTAGTGGCAATAATAGTAGAATAAAGAGATGTGAAGTCACCTGGGAGTGAGCTTCATAATGAACCTTGCTTCACTCCAGGTGGGTGTTGAATGAGCCAGATGTGTCTCACCTTAAAGTAGACTGAGCCCAAGCAGACTGTTGGATAAGTCAGTGACTGAGCATGGGGGTTTATCTGTGGGATTGATGAACATCCGTCCAAGGAATTGCAACTGGCATTATGCACACAGGCTAGAGGAACACTCAGGAACCCTCAAAATAATTCACCTTAGAAAGAACCAGTGTCAGGGCATTTGCCAAATTTAGAATTGACAGTGTATATTATAAATGCTTATATAGAAATGTGTTGACCCCTCTCCACTCTCTCCACTCTAGCCTAGAAGTGGTTAGCTGCCTTAAAGTAGGGATGGGAGGATGGTGTTGAGTTAAAAAAAAAAAAAAAGAAAGATAAAGAAAAGAAAACAAAGAAAAACCTACTGTGGTGCTCTTAGCCTCCTCCCCGATGAGCAGATTCTGTATTTGAGGTTGGATTTGGAAGAGTAGAAAAAAAATAAGTTGGGAGTTCAGCTTAATATTGTGAAAGCTTGATTTATAACATACTAGCAAAAAATGTATTTGTAAAATATTGAATATGCCAACATTTAGTAGTCAACAAAGTAGGTCAAAAAAGCATATAGGTAGGTGCCTTTGGTCAGCCAGGTTGCAACTTAGGAATTAACATTTTACATTTTGTGTTGACTTCCAGTGCTGAGGTACACAGGGCTTTGTTTGCAAACTCTTGGTTGCACCAGTGACTTTGTGATTGTGGGAAGCTCTAATGCTGGTAAATAGAAAGGAAGGGCACAAGGGTTATGTTCCCTTCTTTGCTATATGATCCTAGATATTCTGAATTATCCTCCAATTTGAAAAACAGTTCTAAAATTTAACAGGTAGTAGAACTATTTGCTTGATTTATCTTTTAAAAATTGCAGTGGCATTTTTACACTTTTCTAGAACCATTTTACTTTGCCCTTGGGTGCCAACACAAAGTGTCCTTTAGATAGATAAATTTGATGAACTGGTTGAATAGAACATTTCTTTCTTCATAAAATAATGGCTTCTATATTAACCACTTAAGCCTCCAGGCAAGTAACAGATCTTCATTTCTTTATTAATGTGGGGCTTCCCTATGGCAGATGGATGTCAAGTATCAAACATTCATTGTGAACAAACTCCTGATGATGGGGAAGTCAGATGCCTGGTGACAGTGATGTCATTGCTACTTTTCTTTCTTTGGACTGGTGTGAAACCAGGCTAATTTCCATTTGTAAGGGGAGAGACAAAGGAGAATATTTGCCATAATCATAAACTTTCCCTGATGTTATTACAGAACAAAAAGCAAAGCTAAAAGATTGTTGGCTTAGGATTCAGTCAATTTTGAGTTTAAATGCTATATTTGTTACTGAAAAGTTGTGTGACTCCTGATAAGTGAATTACCTTCTATTAGTTTGGGGCTATGAATTTATATGAGAATAATTTTAAAAAATGGTGATCCTGGTTTTAGTCACTGGCACATGTTATTTTTTGAGTTCCTTTTCTTTTAAATTTAACTTTCAATACATCAAGACAGAGGCATCAGACTCAAGAAATTAAAAAAATTAAAATGGAATAAGCACAATTTCCAAACACTCTTTGAAATATTAGTTTCCTTATTGCTGCTTCTTGAATTTCACCTTTGCCAAGCCCCCTTTATTCTTAAAAAGTTTAAAAAAATATTCACTGATAGAGTACGTGGGATATATCACAGCACAGCAGGATGAACATGAGGTTTGTGTTTGTATTCATTGTAAGCAAGAACACATAAGTTGTATTGGAACTCATGGTGTCTTGATTTATAGTATTAAAGTAAATATACCAAATAATATTTTTACAAAGATACAGTGTAATAAGAACAAGGTTGTCAGTGTACGGAAGCACTCAGTGATAATAACATCTGTTTGTTAAATGCTTGTAGTGTTGCTAAAAGTTTTGGACATTATAAATGGATATTCATTTAATAACTGAGTTTAAAGTAAATTAATAACATTAAAGTGGAGAGTTAGAGTACAATAAGCTGAAGTTTTGGTTTCACAGTGACTTTCTTTACTTACATTTCCCATTTGCTCCCTGACCTTCTGAGTCCCATTTCCTTGTCTGCCAAAGAGGACAATAGAAATCTACTAGTTGGTAGACACAAATATCACATAGGATTCAGTAATAAACATTCAGGGAACACATTTTAATAAAATGATTGCTAATGTAACATAATGTTTCATATATTCATGATGTAAAGTCACACCTCTTTTATTTTTCTAATAAGTGGAACTCCTAAGGCCTTATTAGAAAACAATCCAGTTCCCTTCTTTTGAGACTCCTCTTCTTCAAATTGTCCCTAAACCCTCAAGGCTTGCTCTGTTCAAAGTTAGATTTCATTCTATTCCAATAGCAGGTTAGAGAGAAAACCCAAGTCTGTTCAGTTAATTACTGTCAACATTGTTTGCTATTACATGGGGTCACAATTGAATGATGGTCCTGCACACTCTGATAGATGATGTTTATCTTGTTGCTGGCCCAGATCCCTGTGCAGAACATGATGAATTCCCAAGAGAAGAGGGTAGCATGGCCTCAGTACTAGGTCAGGCCAAATGTTTCCCAAGACACTTGGCATGCCAAGGTTATAGCTCCCAGCAACCCATTTCTTGTTGTTCATATAAATAGCAACCCTTCAGAACCACTAGGTCAAGGAAAGAAGTACTATCTCATCTTGTTCTTTCCAGTGACTTTTCCCTTCCAAGGAATAAGGAAAACACTCAAAACAACAGAATTCAGTATATTCTCCTCCTAAACAGTGGAAGCCTAACTGTTTTAGTTTTACCTCAATGGGAAAGAAAAGACAAAGGGAAAACAACTATTTCAGCTGATATATTGACATATGTTGTCTACTGATATGTGAATGAAACTTGTCATGTTAAGCAACCCACAGAAGTGCATCTGGCTTATCTTTTGCGTAGGAAGACCCTCTATGAAATGGGAAAGCATTACAATAATGCATATATAAGATTAAAAAACATGGTCATCTCTTACCTCAAAGAATGGAGTTCAGTACAACAGTACTGTGTATTCCTCATTTTCTGAAGATGACATTGCACAGTGATGAAGAATATTCACTTCTATGTTTCAGTCAGTTCTATTAAATTAATTCTGGGTGATCAAGATGGAGACAAAAGCAAAGTCCCCAAAGTCATGATCTAGAGACCAAATTATACCCTATCTTCATTGGAGAACCAAGGAAAAGTTTTAAGTTGGGAAAGTACATGACAGGATTTGTGCTTTAGAAAACTCATTCTGGAAGTTGAAGAGAAAACAATAGCTCAGTTAAGAGGCTCTTTCTCACAGGTCAGACACCAGAAAAGCATTGAATAAACAGATCTCTTATTTCTTCATAGGAAGATAGAGAAATCTGAAATCATTTGGGGGGAAATGTGAACTGTCTACTATAACCTTAAATACTATAACCAAAATCATAGGTGGGATTTGAGGCATTTAAAATTCGATTTAGAAATACAAACAATGGAAAATCTGGGAAAATTATTTGAATGGAATATAAAGATAGCATGTTGTTTTATCCAATATACAAAGTGTGTCAGTATGGATTAGATATTTTAAAATAAAAAAAGCTTAACAATAGTGGACATAATTTAGATAATCACAGAGGGGAAAAAAAGGACTTTCTGAACAAGACACTGAAATCAGAAAGTGTATGGGGAAAGTTGATAACTGTTAAAGATATTTGTATAGATGTGTGTATATATGTACATATAATGGAAAACTGGTATTAATGAACTTCATGTGTGAAAAAGTCCTTTAAGTCAATAGGAAAAAGATAAACATCCCTTTATTAAAGTAGACAAAACCAAATAATTAAAAAAATAACAAATGCAGTTTAAAAAGACAAACAAGTACAGCCAACAGAATTTCTCTAATATATTCAGAGATATTTAGGGGAAGAGTAGAGAAGGGCCCTTAAAAAAATTAAGTGATATTGTCCTTTGTTCAAATAGGTGCAGGAAAATAATTTTATAAGAAGTAAATACAAATATCAATGGCAATTTTCAACCAAAGTTAGCTTGGTTTCACCTTTAAAAATATTAAGAAATACACATTAATTTCTAAATTTGGAGAGAGACTAGTAACCCACTAGCAAATAATTTTTTTAAATGTTGAACTAAAATAGTGAACTATGAAATTAAGCAGAGGAGATGTATTTGAGACCTAATTGGAGTTATGGATGTAATAAGACATTGGTGGATACTCATGGGAGCTATCGTTCTCATCTATGCCCATCTAGAAAAAAGATTTTCCAGTTCTCATCCATCAAAAATAGATCCTATTGTACAATATTGATGAGGAATCTCAAGTTTACTGCACACTTCAAAGAGAAATGAAGAGGCTTTGCAAAGCAGCCACTTAATAACAATCCTCCAAATGGTTATTTCCTTTGACCTCTACTTCCATTCTTAAAGTCTTCCAAATCTTCCAGGAGCCAAGACCTTCATTTTGCTTTTTCGATACCTTCTTTCCCAATCGTCACACTGCCTGTGGCATCATAACAGGGGTTCAGTTAATGTACACAAATGGAAACTTGACAACTTGACTCTCCTTCCCATGTTCCAATGAATACTTAATCCCTAATGGTTTATTAAACCCTCCATTAAAAAAAGTTCAGGGCACCTGGGTGCCTCAGTTGCTTAAGGGTCCCATTGTTGATTTCAGCTTACATCCTGATCTCAGTTTGTGAGTTCAGAGCCTCCATCAACCTCCACGCTGATAGCTCGGAGCCTGCTTGGGATTCCCTCTGTCCCTCTCTGCCCCTCCCCCACTCTCACAGGCACTCTCTCTCACTGAAAATTAAGAAAAAATAAAAAAGGCAGATGTTTCCATTGATAGAGTGTGAAGGGATTCTACTCTACAAAAACATGATGTTTTTGATAGATTTTGTTACTTAGGAATTTATTTTAAGAAACTACTGTGAATGTGGATGAGTGTTTCTCTACAAGAAACACTGGAAATTTCAAGGTTTATTTTCTTCACCTACTTATGATGTTGAGGTGGATAACTTATCTTCCCAAATCCCAATCTACACACACACACACACACACACACACACACACACACACACACACATCAATTGCATTTGACTTCTTGACTTGAAGAATCCTGGGTTCCTATTTTCACATGTACAATTGTTGCTGTCTTGCCACTTTCACTGCCAATTTTCCTTCTATAGCCAATTGTGAAAGTGTCAAGAAGGATCAATGATGCATTAAAATGTTGATAATTCAGATTTTTTTTCAGAATGAATTACAGTGTTACTTTCTTTCCAGTGATACTTAATTCATTCTTTGGTATTTAGAAGAAAAAAGATAACATGTGTACACACATTACTGTATGTTTCATGCTTTGATTTTGTAGGAACGTTGAGATGTAGTTCAAATAGGTATTTATGCTGTAATTATTTAATGTAAATATCAACGCCATTCTTTCTCACTTATAATGAAATCTAACTTTGAAGGAGACAGATGACATCATTCAAGAGGATTGTAAGATTCATACTGCTCCAGTAATAGATAGAAAGATTGAAGCCAGGAAGACAAAATAAGGGCAGTCATTGGGAGGGAATATAAAACTCCAGTCCAGTGTTCCTTGCAGTCCACTCCAAAATTTTTCAGAATTTATTAAGCATGTGCTGAAGAAACCAGAGGAAAGAGTACATTGAAGATTATTACCCCCATAGCCGTAAGCAGTGTGTTAATGGGTCACCTTTACATAGTTTATGGTATTTTTTTTCTGAACACCATAGTTTCTGTATTATGTTTTGGTACACATGCTTTCTAGGCACTCAATAATCTCTATGTAATAACCAAAATGAGAGAAAATAAAGATAATAATTAATAAAAGAATGTATGAGTTTTTACTGTAATAATCTGACTTGGTCTGCAGGTAATGTGTATCTGTGGGAGTTCAATCAAAAAAATTTCTAACTTCTTAACCCCAGATGTGTAAAAGAGAGAGAAAAAAAGTAGTTATTAAAGCAGGTAAACTTAGTAGTCACACTTTTAAAAAATTGGTTACCTGTGTCCTTTGTATCTTTCAGATAAACTATTAAGTCACTTTGAAAAGACTCAAAATAAAATTTACAATGTAATTTACTGGAGAATTGTATCAATTTTTTAGATTAATCTGGGAAGAATTGGCATATTTATATTGTTTCATATTTAGAATCATGCAGAGTCTCTCCAATTATTAAAATTGACCTTTTATATTGCTCCATAAAGTCTTATTTCTTAGAACCAGATCATTAATTTTAATGAAGCTTATTACTAAGCTTATACTTTGAGGTTTTTAAATTTTGTATGTCTGAGTGAAGTCTTATTATTATATAATCTATTTATTTTCACATGTAAAAATGTTATATTTTAAGCAAACTTTCTTACTAGTTTAATATCCTTTTCCTAGAAGAATATTTGTATTTATCTGGTAGACAATCATATCATTAGCAAGCCATATAAATATTGTTTCTATCATTCCAATATTTACATTAGTTCTCATCTGGTTACTTGTGAAACAGTTCATAAGCTCTGCTTCTCAGAGAAGCCATTCCTTTTAATGATTCCAAAGCAACCATCCTGAAAAAGAAGTGTGTGTGTGTGTGTGTGTGTGTGTGTGTGTGTGTGTGTGTGTATGTGCACGCGCACACGTGTGTTTAATCCAAAGGCTTCTCAGTCCAGTGAATATTGATAAGACTTTTACTACATCAAGCTTATCACCTGTTGAAAATATCACTGTACTGTAAGACTTTATCCACCTACTAAAGCATGATAATAAGGTAAATTGTTTCCAAGGAAAGAAAATGTCCAAAGTAATTCCACTAAATGAAGAAAGCATGGGAATGTATCCATTCATTTGCTAACTATGCCATTTGTAAGTCAGGTACTGTGCAGGCAATATAGCAAATACATGTTATGCAAAGACAAAAGAAAACAAGCAAAACTTTAACGTAGCTTCAAGTTGTTCACACATGTGACCTGTTAATATTTATCAGGGTTTTATCTCCCCTGCTGATGACAGGGTTATCAACATAGCTGAATAAAATAAAAACCCACATAGCTTTAAAATAACTTTTATTGGGGCGCCTGGGTGGCTCAGTTGTTTAATCGTCCGACTTTGGCTCAGGTCATGATCTTGCAGTCTGTGAGTTCGAGCCCCGTGTCGGGCTCTGTGCTAACAGCTTAGAGCCTGGAGTCTGTTTCAGATTCTGTGTCTCCCTCTCTCTCTGACCCTCCCCCATTCATGCTCTGTCTCTCTTTGTCTCAAAAATAAATAAATGTTAAAAAAAACGAAATTTTAAAATAACTTTTATTGTGTTCTACTGATTCTTGGGACCCATTATGAGAAGATATGACTTTATTACTCTGAATTGTAGCCTGGATATCCTGAGATTTATTACCATTCTTAAAAATGAATTAAACATTTATTTTGGGGTGGTTTTGGTTTTATAGAAAAATCAAGAGGAAAGTACAGAGAGTTCCCATCTACTCTTGATCCCACCACCCACCCAGATTCCCCAGATTCATTACCTTTTTTTTTTTTTTTTTTTTTTTTAGGGAGGGGATGGTCAGGACTAAATTTGAGCTTCTTGATTTAAATATGAACATTTCATTACATTACTTTCTTATGAAATGTAAGCATATGATTTTCAAAACCGTTAGCATGTCCTTATATGTGAAACATCTTATAAGGCTAAAGAAAGAGTTAATGGAAGTCTAGAATTCTCTTACTTCCTCTTCCCACGCATATCCGAGAGAAACTATGTCAAGAGACTAGCAAGTGCTTAGAATTTAGAACATATAAATAAAGTTGTTGATTTTGCTGCTCTTTACTTTTCTAATTTTAAGAATCCTCATGCTGTTGAAAATACTTGTAGTGCTTGGCACTTGTTAAACTTAAAGGTACTTAATATTAAAATAGCCATTAGGTAGAGATTCTCAGGGAAGAAATAGTATTTAATGTTCTATTTTGAATGATTTAACCGAATTCTCCATCTTAGAAATATATATATATATTTTACTTGAGATCCAATAACCATCATAGGAAGACAGTGCAAATGGTAGCTATTGTATAAAAATGTTATTATCACTGTGAGGCTAGAAAAGCAATGAGCAGAGATAGTGAAAGATAGCACTTGACATTATTCCTGTTGATTTTATAGGCCTATGATCCTTATACGTTTACTATATGTCATGCCAATATATTGACATACATTAAAGTGAGGGTCAAAAGTAAGAGCTCCACCTGCAGTCTAGGATTGTGTCTCTATTAGTTTCCTACGGCTGATGAACAAATTACTGAAAACTGAAAGACTTGAAACTCAGGTAACTTACTCTTTCACTATTCTGGACGCTGGAATGCTGAAATCAAGGTGTCATCAGGGCTATGCTCCCTCCGAAGACTTGAGAGGAGAATCTGTTCCATGAGTTTCTTTTAGCTTCTGTTGTTTGCCAACAATTCTTGGCATTCACCCAAATTTCTGCCTCTATTGCAACATGGTGTTCTATGTATGGGAGTTTGTTTTTGTGTTTCTTTTCCTCTTCACTAAAGACACCATTTTTTGGTTTTTTTGTTTTGTTTTGTTTTGTTTTGTTTTGTTTTGTTTTGTTTTTGGATTAACAGCCTATCCTATTCCAGTAGGACCTCATGTTAACTCACTGAATCTTTACAACCCTATTTCCAAATAAGAACATATACTGAGATCCCAGGAATAGTTTGGGGAGGATGCTATCTAACCCCCTTTAATGTGTTCAGATAAATCTTTCAGTTTCATACATTGGTCTGGATGGGATGTTTGTGTCTTTCTCCACCCCATCCCATAGATTTATATATTGAATCCCTAATCCCTAATGTGCTAGTATTTGGGATGAAGCCTTCAGAAGGCCATTGGAGTTAGATGAGATCATGAGAGTGATCATGAGAGATTTATATATTGAATCCCTAGTCTCTATTTGGGATGAAGCCTTCAGAAGGCCATTGGAGTTAGATGAGATCATGAGAGTACAACTATAGACAGGGAAGCAAGGACATGAGAGGACACAATAAGAAGACATCCATTTTCCAGCCCAGGAGGGAGCCTTCACCAGAAACTGACTTTGGGCCCAAACACTGATCTCAGACTTCCAGCCACTAGAATGGTGAGAAAATAAATTTTTGTTATTTAAATCACTCAGTATATGGTATTTTATTATGGAAGTGTGAGCTAAGACTTATATTATCCATATTTTATATATGAGAAAACAACACTACCTATCTTTAGGATTATTGGGGTTTGCAAGAAATAAACACGCTTGTTAAACTGAATCTATAAAAATATTGTGGGCTTGTTTTGTAACTACTTCTAGCATGTGTCCTTGGCATTCGAAGATAAGGGAGAACAGAGTCCTGCACTTGAATTTGTTGAAAGTTAGTGTTTATAACCTCTCTAAACCTGTTTTCCCATGTTAAAAAAGAAACTGAATTTCCCGAAAGAGTAGTGAGCAATAGAAAAGATGATATAGTACAAAGTATCTGTCACATAGTAGGGGCATCGCTGATGCTTCTTTCACCTCCTTCCTGAATATTAGTATCAGTGCAAACAGGAATGTATGTTTTTGGTTTCAAATATAGTTTTTTTTTTTCAATTATACATCCATGTACACATCTAAATGCAACATATTTATGGTCTTCGTTTTTGAATATCAGAACACATTATCTAGTCTTTAAGTATTCAATAGTATCCCATTGCCAGTAGGTTTCATTAATTTCGAAGTGTTTATAATGGTATTTAAGATACACTATAATCTAACTGCAAGGTAACTTTTACCCCATTTGTTAAAATTTTTCTCTCCACAAATCCTAAGATTCTTATTATTTCCCAGCCCATCTTATAACTCTCCTTATTCCATAACTTGTATTATGTCCTCCCCTCCACCTGAAATGCTTCCCCTTGTTGAAATTTGTAACATGCACTGTAGGATTCAGCACTGAACAAGGAAACCATTGTACCTTCCCTCAACCTCGGGAAACTCAGACAATTAAACAATCCATTATAGTATAATGCTATGAGACAGGATAGAAATTCAGTGTCCTGGGAATGAAAATAGGGCATCTAATCAAGGCTTCATGGAGACCATACTGATCTTTTATCTCAAGAAGGCAGATCTAGTGGGAGATAGAAGAAGAATGGCAATGATCTGTACACAGAGTACACTTTTTGTGAAGTTGTGGGTGAAGAGACCGTTGGACTTTATTATAAAACCCAAAGAAGTTTTTGGGGTGCCTGGGTCAGTTGGTTAAGTGTCCATTTTAGGCTCAGGTCATGATATCATGGTTCATGAGTTTGAGTCCCACATCGAGCTTTTTGCTGTCAGGAAACAGCCATTTCAGATCCTCTGTCCCCCTCTCTTCCTACCCCATCCCCCCACTCATGCTTTTCTCTCTCTGTCTCTCTGTAAATAAACATTAAAAAGAGCATAGAGCTTGGAGGAGAAAAAGCAGAGTAGAAAAGATGAGACTGGAAAGCAAAAGAGCCACTAGATTATAAAAAGTGTGGAGAGTCAAATTAAAGAGTTTACTACTCTGTATTCTAGATCAATAAGAAGCTACTTTTGTCTCTGATGAATTTGCATATAACTTAGCCAGAGTCCTCCTTATTGACACTCTATTTTATACTCTTTTCCTCAATCTTCTGCTCTCTGTGACATACTGCCTTCTACACTACTCAGTAAATACATGGTGGGTGGTATTATAGTATCCATGAATGACAGAGTTCTTCTAAAAAGGAACAATCACCTCCATTTTCTTTTAGTCAATTACTTGAACATTCTCCAAAGACTTAGGTCAGAAAAATCCAAAGCCAGCACATACTCTCTGCAACAACAAAAGGGAATGCTCTTTTAAAGTTTTGATGAGTGGTCAGATTGAATTCACCTAATGCATTTGTTCGTCTTCTCATTGAAGAAAGGCAACTAAAGACTTGAAACCCTCAACCATTTCAGGTAACAATTTAAGCCAGCTCTGTACACTCTTCAATTAAAATTCCCATTGGTAAGTGGAAACACACTATTTGATTTGCAAGGAAGAGAATCAATAAATATCTGTAAGTATGCATACCAGTGAGTCAAGTCTGAGAAAATCCTTGCATAAATAAGCTAATATCTCAACAGGACCCCGGCAATATTCTAAATGGGAAGACAGACCTAAATAAAGGGGAAAAAATAGGTAAAAGTTCAGCAAAAAGAATAAAAAAGCTAAACCAAATTAAAAAAAAAAAAACATATGAGTGAGGGTTTGTGTTAGAATTAATAAAAGGAAAGCACCAATATCCAAAGTTGTATATGCTATTATAAACTTCTTTATATCTGTGGTACTTAGATTTTATTTGCTCACTATGCCTGCATTCTTCCTGAGATATTTTCCCTGAGTTCAGTTATATTGGAAAGTAAGATTATATTGCTATTGAGTTCATTTTCCTAGTATATAATACCAAACTGGGTTGCAATATCTGACAGATTTATGACTATTTGCTGAGACATATTTTATAAAATGGCAGAATAGAAGGTATTTTTTTCAATCTGCTCTCTGTAGCAAACCTTCATAGAAAAAAATAGTTTTTAAGGAGGAATATATTACAATTTTTTCAAAGTCTTTTTTTGTCTGTGGCAAAGGATATTTGTGAATAATATGTTGTAAAATAATGTATTTCAGATGAAGCACACAATTCATTGCTTATCCTATAGAGAAAGACTTCTTCCTGTCAACTGCTAAACGTGTGAGTTCACGGGTATATAAAAATAGAATGCACTTGGCAATGAAAGTTACAGGCTGATTGATGACACCCCATTGTCAAACAATTGATAGCTAGTGAGGAATTATAGTGACCTTGTAGTAGAGTACAAATAATTCACCAGTCCCTGAAATATGTTAAGCAGACTAGTTTCCTTCTTAGGGGTGCTTAGGTCACTGAAGTGGGGGAAATGTATCTCTTTAATTTCCTTGGGACAAACTGTAATCACCTCCAGGAAAGTAAAGGAGTGGGTAATTTCAAGGTGGTTTCTTAGGTTACCTGTTAAAACACTCATCCATTATCAATTGTTAGATAAAGCCCAAATAATCCTATGAAAGTAGTCAGAATGATAAAGGAATAGAACTGATAATTTTAAAATTTTGTCTTCCTAATAAAAAAAATGGTGGTAATGAAGCACAATGAATTATATCAGCTGTGGTCTCAGCTGGACTTGAGAACAAATGGAGTTTGCTACTTACCAGCTGAAGGAACTCAGGCACACTTCAGTTTTCTCATTGAAAAGGCAATAAAAATGCATCCCACAGGTTTATTGCTAGGATCGGACATAATCGTGTGTATGTGTGAGTGGACACCACAACTCACAGCCCTGGAATACACTTAGGAGGTGGAACCAACACAACTCTGAGCCAAGGGGGCATAGGAATCAAATGGGAAACAGCCATCTGGGAATGTTCAAAGGTATAGAGTTTTACTATTTGTTGGTGCCCTTAAGTATTTTTTTCAAATAAAATGAAAAGGGTATTTTTAACCATTTTGACTATATTTGATGATGAAGACTCTTATTTGGCAAATGGTGGATTTGGAGATTTTTATGTATACACGGGAATTTATTATATAATGGGATATATATATATATATATATATATATATATATATATATATATATATGTGTGTGTGTGTACACACACACCCAGATAATGGGTTTTATATATATATATATATATATATATATATATATATATATATATATATATATGTGTGTGTGTGTGTGTGTGTGTATACACACACACCCAGTTTGGGTGTGGGTGGGTGTGTATGTATGTGTGTGTGTGTGTATATATATATATATATATATATATATATATATATATATATATGACAAGTCAGAGATAAAAAGAGAAATATGTGAGTCATCAGCTTCTAAATGGGAATGGAGACCACAGGAGTCCTTAAAATCATTCTTGGTGAGCGATGAGATGCTTTGAGAGGTGAGTGGAGACAGGGGATCAATGAAGGAAACTAAGTGAGTCTGAAAGCTCATCATTTGTATTTGAAGATGCCCCGTCCTCATCAGCACTTAGCACCCTTTAGTAATCTTTTTCATACACAGAAGCCACTGACACATGGAGTATTACAACATGTTATTCAGAGAGGGCAGAAGAGAAGAGTGGAAGCTGTCCAAGCCACTCAGTTACTCTCAATGAAAGCAAACCACTAGTAAGGAATGAGAATGGTACCCACAAAAGTAACAGAAATCATACAAAAAAGACTTAACCCTTAAACAACATGATTTGTTCTTGTAAATCAGCTATTTCACAAACGCACTGAAAATTTAATTTTTGAGTGTTCACTTTGAACAATGGAAGGCGATTATCACATTCCTGAGAAACTTAGAAGTTGTCACTGAAATAGACTATATAATTAGAAAAAAAAAATGATCACACTAAGCTTGGCAGTAGGAAAAGAAAAGTAAAGCCCAAGTTGGATCTCAGTGCAGAACTTTTGGGGGCCCTTAGGCCCATATGCCCCTATGATTCATGATATGGAATTTGAAGAAAACTATTTTAGTACTAGTCTTACATTCTATTTAATGGAAGGCATTTATTAAGTATCTACAATATGACAAGAACTCTGACAGATTTTGAAAATACAGAGATTATTAAGATTCTGTAAAAACTAAAAAAAGTATGAAAAAAATTAAGGAGTCTGTAAGGGAAACTCGGGTGATTTCAACAAGCATAACAATTTCATCTTTTTAAAGAATGTTGTACAATCTGTCTGAATGTATCTGAGTGCAAGGCAGCTCTGTAAGACCTATGAGATTTCTATTGTTCTCTGATGCCCCTCATTTAGAAAATGGTGTGTACAATGTATGCTTTCAATAAAACTAAACAAAGATCAACACATACTCTGGCAGCAACACTACCACTGAGGAAATTGAAAGGTAAAAGGCATTTTGCCATAAAAATGTTTGCTGAAAAAATAAATCCAATTGACATCTTGAAAGTGCTCTTCAGAGAAAATAGTTTACATTTTTTTTCTATGTAGTTTGCTATCTCTTTCATGGATAAAATAATATATTTTCTTCACTTTTCCAGGTAAAATTTTTTCAAGAATCCCCTCAAATTCTCTGCTTCTATAAGAACAAGGTATAGCCACTGACTGTTTCATTGATGACCATCAGTTTATTTTACTTTCACTGAAATCAGAAATACGTATCTTGCTGAACAGGCAGTAGCTAGGAGCTTAAACCCATGCACTAATTAATATAATAATTACAATAATAGTAACACTTATTGAGCACTTGTATGTCCCTGGACCTTTGCTCTGTGTTGTATGTGCAACGTCTCCTTGGGAGGTTGCTATAGGGTTGAATGGGGATTGAAATACTATCCCTACTTCATAGGAAATATAGAGGCCAAGAGTCAGCTGAGTTTCCTGTAGACTTTTAGCTTGTAAATGAGAGGTATGGGACTTTCTCCAGATTCAAAACTCCTTTCCTTAGAATTATAGCAACTCTTACATGGAAATAATATTACTCATTTAATTTTAATTCTTTATCAGAATTTTTGTTGTTGGTGGCATTTATTGCTCGATTAATTATAACATGCACCTTCCTTTGGCCACGTATTCTGAAAGGCTAGTATTCACTCGAATACTTTTTTTTCCAGTAAAGTATTTTCCAAGCATTTCCCTTTTGTTGTGCCAAACATTATTTTCCTAGTCAACAGTCTACTCAGAATGGTAAGTGTCCCAAGGGCTCTGGGAAGCTTAACATCTCTGAACAACCATTTCCTCATCTCTAAAAACAGGTGATGAACAGAGCTCATCTCTGAGAGCTGTAACTAGGATTAAATGAGTTGACAAGCATAAAGCTCCTAGACATTGTATATGCCCAGTAATGTTGGGTGTATTATTTTTTTCATGTGCAAGGAGATAAAACAAGGAGTAGTTAAGCAACTTAGTTAATATCAACCAAGTAATTGGTTTCATGGCCACAGATTGATGAGTATTTAATATACTTTATCATGCCTCATGCTCACATTGACCAGTTTAGGTAGAAATGTAGCCCCCTTTGGTGAGAAGCTGCTGTGATCTAGTGAGTGCATGCCCAAATGCCCTGACTAGTGTATGCCAGAGCTGGAGTATGAATTTTAGTCCTATAAGCATACCGATTAGGATGTGTTCTGCATTGAGTAACAGAAAACCCAAATCAATATGCTTAACCATAAGGAAATATACTGGTATACTGTTTGGTCAGGAAGTGTGTGACTGCAGCCATTCAAGGCTTCCTTCCTGGATGTGGCAGTGCACAAAAGGAGAGAACATGCTCCTCCTACCGTTTTGGGCACTATTTATTTAAATTATACTTCCTAGTTCCTTGTCTGTTCTTGCACCATGACTGTATCAGGAAACTGGAATTTATTCAAGGTTTTGAGTGAACCTTATAAAGGAATTCCCTACAGACACCACACACATGCACGCACGTACACACACACACACACACACACACACACACACACACACACACAAATAAGCAGAAAATAGTCAGATATCAGTATCTCTTTTCCAAGAAGAGTTGCTTAGTCTTCATCTTAAAATGGATTTTTAAACAGGGGTGCTTGGGTAGCTCAGTCAGTTTAACTTGCAACTCTTGATTTCAGATCAGCTCATGATCTCTCACACAGTTGGTGAGTTCGAGCCCCGTGTCAGGCTGTGCACTGACAGTGTGGGCCTGCTTGCAGGGATTTTCTCTCTCTCCTTCTCTCTCTGCCTCTCCCCCCACCTCTCTCTCTCAAAATAAATAAACTTTTAAAATACATTTTAAATAAATAAGAGACACCTAAATTAGTGTAGCGAATATTTAACCTTTGTCAGTCCTTGTGATAGATTCTTACATCAAAAAAGGAATATGGGAAGATGCTTCAGTACTTACACGATAAAGGGAGATAAAATTTTTGAACTAGCTGGATCATGTCTCCATTGCTTTTGCATTGCATGCCTTTAGTGAAATGGCTTAACTTTTTTCAGCCTCTTTTTCTACATCCATAAATGAGTTTCTTTGAGGACTGATTCAGACAGTCAAAGGTACTTAGCAAATGTGCTTTATTATCAGGGTGCAGAAGTAGAGTTTGGAAGTAAAGAGAGAAGGTTTTGGAACTTGTTGGGTAGGATTTAAATCCAGACTCTCTTACATACTGGCTACATGGGTCTGCACACATCCCTAAACTTCTCTATACCATCTTAAAAGAAAATTAAAAACAAAACAATTAAAAACAAGCAAATGAATCAAAACAATTTCAAGTTTGTTACGGTGATACTATGACATACTATACAAGAAGTGTTTAGTATCCAGCCCAGAGAATACAGTCAATGGATATTTTTGTTGTTATTGTTATTAATATCGCTACTGAAGTACAATTTCTGGCATGAAAGAGTTCATTGTCCAATAGGAAAAAGAGATAGTAGTAACAAATAAAAGACAGCACAAGAGTATTATAAGCATTAAAAGAATTTTGCAGGTCCACAAGTAGAAGTTTTTCCCCTCAAGGGGTCAAACACTTCACAGAGGAGGTGAAAATAAGTTGTGCAAGAGTATATACGAGGTCTCCTTTCAGAGACAGCAACGTGCAGAAAGCCTCAGGGGTGTGGAGAAACAAGGCGATTAAGTTAGACAACTCATAGCAAGGATGAGAAGCCGGCTTTCATAGCAAGTCTGCACTGTCTTATCCAAAGCAAAGATGTTCTGGTGCAGACCCAGCCTGAGAAAGGAAAAGTGACAGAGAAAACAGATTTCCTCCTTATAATGTGTCAGGGAACTTGGAGTAGATTAAATCCTTGTAGGAAGGCAATAGAAAGGCTCGGCAGCTATTTTGACAGAGCTGAAATAGAGCCAGGAGCCCATTACTTTAATACTCAGGGAAACCAGACTGATCGACATCAGAGCCATTCAGGAAAGGTGGGTAGATTGATGATATGGTCCCAGGTGACATCTTAGAGCAACAGCAGGCTTTCACTTCTGGGCAGAGTTCCAACTGACACCCAAATTATCTTCATATACTACAAATTCCTCAGACTCCTGCCAGATATATAGAGTGTCCAGAAGTAAGCACACAGTAGGCACTCATTTTATGTGTGTTTATTAACTTATTTCACAAACTGTAATGCAAGATGGGGTAATTTATGTTGCGGTTTGAAGAACAGATTATTCTGTGTTTGACGTAGTACTATATTCTGTAGGCAAATTTATCTGCTGTCTCCAAATTATCTGGCTTCCATTTCCCCTTTTTTAAAAAAAACTGTTTCTTGAGCAACAACATAGACAAAGATCCCAGAAACTTAATCTAAAAAGGACAAGAATCTAGGGCCAGAGAACCAAGATGAAATTTGAGTAATGGTACAAATGGACGACATCCAGGCTCCTATCTAGAGAGTTAGCAGGGAAGCTTATGCTGTGCTCTGAAATTTCAAAATGTAACCACTACAAGCACAAAAAGGCTGCTATTAGCAAGCAGCAGACGCCCTGGCTGCAATGGGTGATTGCCTATCCCTCCCCATTAATATTCTAGGGGAGCAGAAGCCCACCCAAAATATTTAGTGAAGATTCTAAGGAAGAATAGAATTTTTCCTAAGACATATATGCCTCTGCTCTCCCCTATCAAAAATGTCTAGTGACTACCCTGGCCTTCAGGAAAGAAACCTATAATCCTTAGCAAGACATATAAATCTCCTTAACATTTTCTTCTCATCTTTCTCCTTAAGAATATCCTTCCCCCACCAACCCCCCTCACCCCACACACTCTATCCTGTGTTCCAGCCATGCTGCATGATTTACAATGACTCCAAAGAATTGTGTGTTTTCATACCTCCTTAATCTTGGATGTGCTATTTTATCTAGAATATTTTTTTTTTCCTCCTTACCTGCTATTCCTTGTCTGGACCTCTCAGAATCATTCTTTCTAACTCCCTTCTGACATCAGCTCTGAAATTCCTTCCTATACCAGGGTTGATGAGATATTTACTTTTCACCTTCTTTCATTAATTGACTTACTCATTTTTTTTAGTGATTTATTCATAAACAAATATTTGTGAGGCACTGTCAGATGCCCAAGTGAGAGAGCGTTTAGTAAGTCAGATATTTTCTTATTGTCTGATATCCTCTGCTTTACTCCCTTATAGCAATTGTCAGTTAGTACTTTAATTAGCTGTTGGCACTTGGAAAAAAGACAATTAATGAGGAACCATTAAGGACAGGATTCCCCTGTATTTGATATAGACAATGCCCTGTGCCTGGACTATAGAAATGAAGTAGTATGCATAACAATTTATCAGTAAAATAAGCATATGACTTAATAAATGAAAACAAGCTGTATTAGTGTCCTGGGGCTGCATAACAAAGTGCCACAAACTGGGTGGTTTAAAACTTTACTGACCTTGGGGATCCTGGGAAGATGGCGGTGTAGGAGGACGCTGGGCTCACCGCGCATCCTGCTGATCACTTAGATTCCACCTACACCTGCCTAAATAACCCGGAAAACTGCCAGAAGACTAGCAGAACCAAGTCTCCGGAGCCAAGCGCAGACAAGAGGCCCATGGAAGAGGGTAGGAAGGGCGGAGAAGCAGTGTGTGCTCCACAGACTGGCGGGAGGGAGCCGGGTCGGAGGGGCAGCCCGTCTGCCAAGCAGAGCCCTCGAGTCTGGCTTGTAAAAGCGGAGGGGTCTGACGGAGTGTGTTCCGACAGCAAGCGGGACTTAGCATCTGGGAGGTCATAAGTGAACAGGTCTGCTCGGAAAGCGGGAAGGCTGGAAGAAAAAGGGAGGGAGAGTTGCTGAGCCCCAGGACAACAGAGCTCAGCTTGGTGGGGAACAAAGGTGCTCGCCAGCACCATCTCCCTCGCCCATCCCCCAGCCAAAATCCCAAAGGGAACCAGTTCCTGCCAGGGAACTTGCTTACACCACGCAAACACCCAATGCTGTGGTTCTACAGATCCATCCCTTCGGCGGGTCTGACTCCCTCCCCGTGCTGCAGGGCCCCTCCTGAAGCGGATCTCTGAAGGAAAAGTGCGCTGAGCCTACCCCTCCCGCCCGTGCACCTTGCGGATCCACCCCAGCTAATATGCCAGATCCCCAGCACCACAAGCCTGAGGTGTGAAAGTAGCCCAGATGGTCCACGCCACCCCACAGTGAATCCCGCCCCTAGGAGAGGGGAAGAGAAGGCACACAACTGTCTGACTGTGGCCCCAGCGGTGGGCTGGGGGCAGACATCAGGTCTGACTGTGGCCCTGCCCATCAACACAAGTTATTCAAGAAAGCACAGGGGAAGTGCCCCACAGTACCTCACCATTCCAGGGACTATCCAAAATGATGAAACGGAAGAATTACCATCAGAAAATGTCCAGGAAATAACAACAGCTAACGAACTGATCAAAAATTATTTAAACAATATAACAGAAAGTGAATTTAGAATAATAGTCATAAAATTAATCGCTGGGCTTGAAAACAGTATAAAGGACAGCAGAGAATCTCTTGCTACAGAGATCAAGGGACTAAGGAACAGCCAGGAGGAGCTAAAAAATGCTATCAACGAGCTGCAAAATAAAGTGGAGACAACTACGGCTTGGGTTGAAGAGGCAGAGGAGAGAATAAGTGAACTAGAAGATAAAATTATGGAAAAAGAAGAAGCTGAGAAAAAGAGAGATAAAAAATCGAGGAGTATGAGGGGAAAATTAGAGAACTAAGTGAAGCACTAAAGAGAAATAATCTATGCATAATTGGTATTCCAAAGGAGGAAGAGAGAGGGAAAGGTGCTGAAGAAATAATAGTGGAGAACTTCCCGGATCTGGGGAAGGAAAAAGGCATTGAAGTCCAAGAGGCACAGAGAACTCGCTTCAGACGTAACTTGAATCGATCTTCTGCACAACATATCATAGTGAAAGTGGCAAAATACAAGGATAAAGAGAAAATTCTGAAAGCAGCTAGAGATAAACGTGCTCTAACATATAAAGGGAGACCTATAAGACTCGTGATTGATCTCTCTACTGAAACTTGGCCAGAAAGGAATGGCAGGAGATCTTCAATGTGATGAACAGAAAAATATGCAGCCGAGAATCCTTTATCCAGCAAGTCTGTCATTTAGAATAGAAGGAGAGATAAAGGTCTTCCCAAACAAACAAAAACTGAAGGAATTAGTCACCACTAAACCAGCCCTACAAGAGATCCAAAGGGGGATCCTGTGAGACAAAGTACCAGAGACATTGCTACAAGCATGAAACCTACAGACATCACAATGACTCTAAACCCATATCTTTCTATAATAACACTGAATGTAAATGGACTAAATGCGCCAACCAAAAGACATAGGGTATCAGAATGGATGAAAAAACAAGACCCATCTATTTTCTGTCTACAAGAGACTCATTTTAGACCTGAGGACACCTTCAGATTGAGAGTGAGGGGATGGAGAACTATGTATCATGCCACTGGAAGTCAGAAGAAAGCTGGAGTAGCCATACTTATCTCAGACAAACTAGACTTTAAATTAAAGACTGTAACAAGAGATGAAGAAGGGCATTATATAATAATCACAGGGTCTATCCATCAGGAAGAGCTAACAATTATAAATGTCTATGTGCCGAATACGGGAGCCCCAAATATATAAAACAATTATTCAAAACATAAGGAACCTTATTGATAAGAATGTGGTCATTGCAGGGGACTTTAACACCCCACTTACAGAAATGGATAGATCATCTAGACACACAGTCAATAAAGAAACAAGGGCCCTGAATGATACATTGGATCAGATGGACTTGACAGATATATTTAGAACTCTGCATCCCAAAGGAACAGAATATACTTTGTTCTTGAGTGCACATGGAACATTCTCCAAGATAGATCACATACTGGGTCACAAAACAGCCCTTCATAAGTATACAAGAATTGAAATCATATCATGCATACTTTCAGACCACAATGCTATGAAGCTTGAAATCAACCACAGGAAAAAGTCTGGAAAACCTCCAAAAGCATGGAGGTTAAAGAACACCCTACTAAAGAATGAATGGGTCAACCAGGCAATTAGAGAAGAAATTAAAAAATATATGGAAACAAACGAAAATGAAAATACAACAATCCAGACGCTTTGGGATGCAGCAAAGGCAGTCCTGAGAGGAAAATACATTGCAATCCAGGCCTATCTCAAGAAACAAGAAAAATCCCAAATACAAAATCTAACTGCACACCTAAAGGAGAGAGAAGCAGAACAGCAAAGACAGCCTAAATCCAGCAGAAGAAGAGAAATAATAAAGATCAGAGCAGAAATAAACAATATAGAATCTAAAAAAACTGTAGAGCAGATCAACAAAACCAAGAGTTAGTTTTTTGAAAAAATAAACAAATTGATAAACCTCTAGCCAGGCTTCTCAAAAAGAAAAGAGAGATGACCCAAATAGATAAAATCATGAATGAAAATGGAATTATTACAACCAATCCCTCAGAGATACAAGCAATTATCAGGGAATACTATGAAAAATTATATGCCAACAAACTGGACAACCTGGAAGAAATGGACAAAGTCGTAAACACCCACACGCTTCCAAACTCAATCAGAAGGAAATAGAAAGCTTGAACAGACCCATAACCAGCGAAGAAATTGAATCAGTCATCAAAAATCTCCCAACAAATAAGAGTCCAGGACCAGATGGCTTCCCAGGGGAGTTCTACCAGACGTTTAAAGCAGAGATAATACCTATCCTTCTCAAGCTATTCCAAGAAATAGAAAGGGAAGGAAAACTTCCAGACTCATTCTATGAAGCCAGTATTACTTTGATTCCTAAACCAGACAGAGACCCGGTAACAAAAGAGAACTACAGGCCAATATCCCTGATGAATATGGATGCACAAATTCTCAATAAGATACTAGCAAATTGAATTCAACGGCATATAAAAAGAATTATTCACCATGATCAAGTGGGATTCATTCCTGGGCTGCAGGGCTGGTTCAACATTTGCAAATCAATCAACGTGATACATCACATTAATAAAAGAAAAGATAAGAACCATATGATCCTGTCAATCGATGCAGAAAAGGCCTTTGACAAAATCCAGCATCCTTTCTTAATAAAAACCCTTGAGAAAGTCGGGATAGAAGGAACATACTTAAAGATCATAAAAGCCATTTATGAAAAGCCCACAGCTAACATCATCCTCAATGGGGAAAAACTGAGAGCTTTTTCCCTGAGATCAGGAACACGACAGGGATGTCCACTCTCACCGCTGTTGTTTAACATAGTGTTGGAAGTTCTAGCATCAGCAATCAGACAACAAAAGGAAATCAAAGGCATCAAAATTGGCAAAGATGAAGTCAAGCTTTCGCTTTTTGCAGATGACACGATATTATACATGGAAAATCCAATAGACTCCACCAGAAGTCTGCTAGAACTGATACATGAATTTAGCAAAGTTGCAGGGTACAAAATCAATGTACAAAAATCAGTTGCATTCTTATACACTAATAATGAAGCAACAGAAAGACAAATAAAGATACTGATCCCATTGACAATTGCACCAAGAAGCATAAAATACCTAGGGATAAATCTAACCAAAGATGTAAAAGATCTATATGCTGAAAACTATAGAAAGCTTATGAAGGTAATTGAAGAAGATATAAAGTAATGGAAAGACATTCCGTGCTCATGGATTGGAAGAATAAATATTGTCAAAATGTCAATACTACCCAAAGCTATCTACACATTCAATGCAATCCCAATCAAAATTGCACCAGCATTCTTCTCGAAACTAGAACAAGCAATCCTAAAATTCATATGGAACCACAAAAGGCCCCGAATAGCCAAAGTACTTTTGAAGAAGAAGACCAAAGCAGGAGGCATCACAATCCCAGACTTTAGCCTCTACTACAAAGCTGTCATTATCAAGACAGCATGGTATTGGCACAAAAACAGACACATAGACCAATGGAATAGAATAGAAACCTCAGAACTAGACGCACAAATGTATGGCCAACTCATCTTTGACAAAGCAGGAAAGAATATCCAATGGAAGAAGGACAGTCTCTTTAACAAATGGTGCTGGGAGAACCGGACAGCAACATGCAGAAGAATGAAACTAGACCACTTTCTTACACCATTCACAAAGATAAACTCAAAATGGATAAAGGACCTGAATGTGAGACAGGAAACCATCAAAACCTTAGAGGAGAAAGCAGGAAAAGACCTCTCTGACCTCAGCCATAGCAATTTCTTACTTGACACATCCCGAAAGGCAAGGGAATTAAAAGCAAAAATGAACTACTGGGACCTTATGAAGATAAAAAGCTTCTGCACAGCAAAGGAAACAACCAACAAAACTAAAAGGCAACCAACGGAATGGGAAAAGATATTTTCAAATGACATATCAGACAGAGGGCTAGTATCCAAAATCTATAAAGAGCTCACCAACCTCCACACCTGAAAAACAAGTAACACAGTGAAGAAATGGGCAGAAAACATGAATAGACACTTCTCTAAAGAAGACATCCGGATGGCCAACAGGCACATGAAAAGATGTTCAATGTCGCTCCTTATCAGGGAACTACAAATCAAAACCACACTCAGATACCACCTCACGCCAGTCAGAGTGGCTAAAATGAACAACTCAGGAGACTATAGATGCTGGAGAGGATGTGGAGAAATGGGAACCCTCTTGCACTGTTGGTGGGAATGCAAAGTGGTGCAGCCACTCTGGAAAACAGTGTGGAGGTTCCTCAAAAAATTAAAATAGACCTACCCTATGACCCAGCAATAGCACTGCTAGGAATTTGCCCACGGGATACAGGATGCTGATGCATAGAGGCACTTGTACCCCCATGTTTATAGCAGCATTCTCAACAATAGCCAAATTATGGAAAGAGCCTAAATGTCCATCAACTGATGAATGGATAAAGAAATTGTGGTTTATATACACAATGGAATACTACGTGGCAATGAGAAAGAATGAAATATGGCCTTTTGTAGCAACGTGGATGGAACTGGAGAGTGTGATGCTAAGTGAAATAAGCCATACAGAGAAAGACAAATACCATATGGTTTCACTCTTATGTGGATCCTGAGAAACTTAACAGAAACCCATGGGGGAGGGGAAGGAAAAAAAAAAAAGAGTTAGAGTGGAAGAGAGCCAAAGCGTAAGAGACTCTTAAAAACTGAGAACAAACTGAGGGTTGATGGGGGGTGGGAGGGAGGGGAGGGTGGGTGATGGGTATTGAGGAGGGCATCTTTTGGGATGAGCACTGGGTGTTGTATGGAAACCAGTTTGACAATAAACTTCATATATTGAAAAAAATAAATATAAATAAAAAATAAAACACTATCTCCTTTCCTGAGGGGGAAAAAAAAATACTTTACTGACCTTGGAGCGCCTGGGTGGCTCAGTCATTTAAGCGTCTGACTTCGTCTCAGGTCATGATCTCACTGTTGGTAAGTTTGAACCCTGCATCAGGCTCTGTGCTGACAGCTCAGAGCCTGGAGCCTGCTTTGGATTCTCTGCCTCCTTCTCGCTCTGCCCCTTCCCATCTCTCTCTCTTTCTCTGTGTCTCTCTTTCAAAAGTAAACATTTAAAAAAAATTAAAAATATTTACTGACTTAAACCTAATGATCTGGAAACTAGAAGTCCTAAATTACAGTGTCATCAAGGCCATGCTTTCTCTGAAAGGCTGTAAGGAAGAATATATTCCACACTTTTGTAGAAATGTCTGGTGTTTGCCAGCAATCTGGGGTCTTCTTTGACTTACGACTACATAACCTCCATCTCTGCCTCCAGCTTTGCATGGCTATTTTCCTCTTGTGTGTTTCTCTCTGTGTACCTTCTCTTCTTATAAGGACACAAGTCATAATGGATTGAAGGCCCGCTCTACTTAGGTTCTGTTAGTGATGTCTGACATGTGTTTGCCTGGGTTCCCTGGGTATAGTAACAGAAACTGCCTCTGGCTAAAAGGGAATTTGTATAAAAGGTTTGGAGTATCTTACCTAATAGAAGAGATGACTGAAGAACCTAGTCAGGAACCAGGATAATTACTACAAGAATCCAGCAGAAAGTAAAAGGTAGAATTGTTACAATTTTGTTACATTAAAAAAGAAATCTGTGCTTTGATATTTCTTCTCGAGATTCAGAGTTCTAAAAAACACAAATTGAATGTTTAGCTTCTATTATATACTGAGAATTTATTTGAAGAGCACACAAAACTTGGCAGTAGTTTATAAAGGCAGTGAAGTGGAATCCCAAAATGAAGTTGGATCCTGTAACCCCAGTAGAGGGGGATGGGGACTGTGAGGTCAAAAGCAGGTAATGTCCAGTGTATTGACATGGACAAGGTGACAGGAAACACTTCCCTTGTTACCTCCTTCCCCCACACGCTTACAATTGGAAAGTTAAGTTCAAGTCAGAGGAAGTGAATTGTAATTAGTGGAATGTAAACTTAAAACTGGCCCACTCTTTGTTAAGGTCATACGAACATGAATTACAATTTCTCTCCCCAAACACTGCAGTGTCCCCAGAGAACTACTGCAGCCCAGAAGTTACTAAGGTAATAGGGGAATCTTATTCAATGTACTTAATTCAGACATTTAAAAGGTAGAGTTTGAAATCAATGAACATTTAGACTCTCTTATCAAATGCTAGATGTTTTTCAATAATATTCCAGCTCAAACATACTTACAGTGGAGAATATTAAGCTGAACACTTAAGCTGTGCTCAACCTTAAATTACATTGCTGATTAGTATTAGAATCAAAGTTCTAAAAGTAACCCAAATAGAGAGATGATATTCCCATTCTAAAGATGAGTAAGAACCAGGCATTATTTAGAAATGTTTCCTAAAGGGGCACTTGGGTGGTTGAGTCTGTTAAGCATCTGACTCTTGATTTCTGCTCAGGTCATGATCTCACAGTTCATGAGTTCAAGCCTGGCATTGGGCTCTGTGCTCATAGCATAGAGCCTGCTTGGGATTCTCTCTCTCCCTCTCTCCATGCCCCTCCCTTGCTCGTGCTCTCTCTCACTCTCTCTGAAAAATAAATAAATAAACTTTAAATATATACATTAAAAAAGAAGTGTTTCCTAAAGTCACACCCAAATTTATTCATTTTTACCTTGCATCTGATTCATTTGATACAAACAAAACAAACACACCCAAAAAAATTCACTTACTTTTGACTTTATTTGACAAAAATATCCACTATCAAAAGCCAAGTAGTGTGTTTGATAAGGTAAAAGGTTTCCTATCAGACTGAAGCAATGGACACTAACAAATACCACATACATTTTTTTCAAGTTTTCACCTCATTGTTTTGTACAGAATGCCAATTACACTTATTTCAGATATAAAGTCCTCAAAATAAGGAACTAAATCTGAGTGATAATGCAGAAGGATTCACTGAAAATTGTCTCAGTACTGGGAAGCAGTGTTTTGTCTCATCACACCCTCCCTGTCCTACATTTCTTTGTTGCTTTGGTTTTCTCCTCATTCACATTGTGCTTAAAAAATATATATGTATATATGTACATTGTTTGGGAATAATGAGAAAACTTTGCTCCTACCAGTTGGCTTGAAATTTTAAAAAAACACACATACAAAAGTACATTTTTCAGTTCATAAAAACCTCTCTAATGAGACAGATGAAAATATGAATTGCTTCTAATGAGCTCAGAATTGCATCTACTTCCCTTGGTTTAATTTTCTAAGTGTTCAGAGATATTTTTTGTTGTGCTTATTATAAAACAAGAAGTGGCCACTAGGCTGTGATAAACCAATTTGTGAGATTAAAGTGCTGAACTCGAACGGTTTCATTAAATTCTAAGTCATGAGTTGAAATCAGAATTTGAAAAGCCTCCTTTACTTATTTGCACAAGACCCACAGCATTTATGCAGGCAGAAAGTCACGCCAATTAATACCAACGTTGCGTTGATGAGGTCCACAAGCACCCCTTAGGAATGCTGTCTTTTCACCATAGCTACCCTTAATCTTTCTACACACCCTCCTCCCCAAAAGTGCAGAGCTTAAACTTGAATGACATTAAATCTAGACACCTCATGATACCCCAAGCCTCTTTCCCAGTTAGTATTCACTTACGCATGTTTAAAAACAAGCTCTTATATGCCTTATTTAATATATGACACCGGAAGAGTTTTAGAAAACTGATTTCTCAAACTGAAAGGGCATTGATCATTGCAATGTGCTCTGTTTCTTATATAAAGATGAACAGAATTACAGTAACGATTATTTGTATGCAAACAGCAGCATCTAGTTAATTAGTGGTGCTACTTAGAAATTATGGGTTTCTCAAAAAAACTGCAGGGTGTAATAAAATAGAATAGAAGATCATTAGCTTTCAGTAATGAAGTTCAAGGAAAATAAGTACAGCCCTGACTTTCTTTAACCCGCAAGAGCCAAATTAAAACATATAATCTCAGTATTGGCACATAACACTTAACAACATTAAACACAGTATAAATTTTAACATATATATCTAGACACAGGACTATATTTAAAGGTTCTATAAAACACATTATCAAAATATCTTAGCATTCTCAATTTCATACATTACCATACTTGGTGACCACCAGTGTTAAGGGAAAGTTATTTATATCACTTGAAATAATTGAACTGTCTTGATGTACTACTCATCAAGACTCCTAGAAGCCTGTCTTATTCTTACTTTTTCCAGAGACATAATTTTATATTGTCTATGTATATGTTTACCTAATCCCCCAGGAAACAGAGAATTGATTCTGTCTCTTTCTTTATGGTTTTCAAGTCCACTCTCTTTCTACACTCCTATGAAAAAACTAAAATAAGACGTACTGCACACCAGTGTTTTCTGACCTGATGTCACCAGTTGTTAAGAGTTTCTTTGTCATCATGCTTCTTAATCCCAGTGTTAGTGTATATAGTACAGGATGTGTAACCCTGGAGCATATTACTTAATTTCTATATGGCTTAGTTTTCTCATCTCCGAAGTGAGACACCCACTACACAGAGATGAATCGAAGATATAACTAGATAGGGATATAGAATGATTAGTACAGTGCCTGACAAGTCCCTGGCACTGGGCAAATGTTAGTTACCATCTGTTTCCTTCCCTAACCATGTTGTTATCTGAAAACCATAGGCTTCTGCTTCACATTGTTGGTGAGAAAAATGGTCAAGCAATTTGTCCTTCACTGGAGTCCAAAGTGTACCAAGTGTGTCCTGATGGATTATACACTACAAATAACTCACAAAAAATTTAAAATGAGAATTATCGTTTTCAGGAATGTGAGCCCCTCAAAGACAGACTCATGGGGGTAATTGTTTTGGTTTGTGTTTTAAAGGCTAATGGTGGTATTTGGTTCCCCAAGTATCCTTTAAATACATACCACAAACAAACATACGGTTTTGGAAAATGGTTCCAGAGAAGACACCAAGTGTTCTGAATGGTGAATGCATCCTCCTGACAAGGGCTGCAGTATTACGCCTAGTGCAGAAGTGTCTCTGTGCCCTCCCCTTGGCTTCTGCCAACATTGCTAAGTCAAAGGCCCTTCACATAATTTCAACACTTGAGGAATTTCCCTCACACCTGGAGAACCACTAATAAGCAGGATAAAACACCAGAAAATGCATTTGCAAAGTCAACTCTGTCATGCTCCATCAGGTTATGTTATAATAAGCTCCTGCTATCAAAACGGCTGCAGTGGGAAAACCGTTGCAGAGGGAAATCCGGACAGCAAAGAGTGGTTTTCATATATAAATATAAAACAACTAGACAACTTAAAGGAAAAAAAGGAAAAGTAAAACAAATAAATATTGAGCCTGAAAGATAGATGGAAATGTCATAATACAAAAATAGCTTTTTTTGTTGTTGTTGTTCCTGCAGAGGTGGTTGTTGTTTTCAGTAAACTGATAGAAGGCACACACACATCTCAGCGGGAAATAATGAGCCTTAAGACATTAACCTACATGTAAATCTGTGGTGCAGAGCAGAGGTCTTACTGATGCAAAAGAAAGGACAGGGGAGAAGCAGAAACAGGCCCTAGACT
The DNA here is from genome assembly GCF_018350215.1 of Panthera leo. NCBI lineage: Eukaryota > Metazoa > Chordata > Mammalia > Carnivora > Felidae > Panthera > Panthera leo. The sequence continues at coordinate 37,360,328 of NC_056693.1, forward strand.
TGTACTCTTTTTCACTTTGCTTTTATATATTCAGTTGTAATCTAGGAAACTATTCTTCCACCCACCCATAAGCAACTTTTCTATTTCACTTCCTTTAGGTTTTTTTCCCCTAATGATATCTTACTTGGGATATTCCATTAAGGAACGTATGTCTGCCTCCTACACTAAATACTGTGTGTGCTTGGCTTTTAAAAACTTTTTAAATGAAGATTGTTGGCCAAACAATTAGCATTTAAAAGCTGGACTGACCTTACCTCTGTGTACCATTGTGATTAGTTTGGACTCTAACATCAGGTATATCACCGAGCTGCCTTAGATGCCAAGATAAAACACCTCTAACTGTAGCCCAAAGGACATTGGGTAATAGTGTGATACTTGGGCAGTGAAACATAAAGGACAAACTGGTGTGATTATGTTTGATTTGTGTTGACTTAGAAACTGGGAGAGGTCCCTCAGACCTGAGAGTACAGGCAAATTAGGATAGAAATGGCCTGTCTGGTTTGTCTCCTTTTAACTGCTATGCTATTTAGAAACCTAATTTCAGCGCCGTCTTTCTCCCCAGTGAGATTCTCTTAAATTTTGTCAGTTACAAGGTTCATTTATTAACAATGGCAAAAACATAGAATGTGAAGAAAGAAATATTTGCTTTTGTTATTAAATAGGCTATTTCTGCTTTTAATTTAAAGCATATATCATGAGGTTCATAGCTTTTCCAGACCCTCTGCTTATCACTGGGGATACTGAGATGAAAAACACCTTCTGCCTTCTGTGTGTGTGTGTGTGTGTGTGTGTGTGTGTGTGTGTGTGTGTACGATATTGAATCAGAATATGTCATACCCAACAATTGTAGAACTGAATAGATATGGCTTACTTACCTGTGCACAATGATATATATTTTATGATATATAGTTTACAATCTCATATCTTATTTAAAATCATATATATTGGGGCACCTGGGTGACTCAGTTGTTTAAGTGTCTGACTTCAGCTCAGGTCATGATCTGGCAGTTCATGGGTTCGAGCCCCACATCGGGCTCTGTGCTGACAGCTCAGAGCCTGGAGCCTGCTTCAGATTCTGGGTCTCCCCCTCTTTCTGCCCCTCCCCCTGTCTCTCTCTTTCTCAAAAATAAATTTAATTATTTTTTAAAAATAAAATCATATATAAAAATTTTATATAAAATCTCATACTAGGGTAATGTAACAGGTCTATATGGTACTGTAATAGTGAGTACACATCATTACAAATTTACCTAAACCCATATAATGCAACACTAAGAGTGAATCATATTGCAAACAATGGACTCTGGGTTTTGGTGTATCATAGGCTCACCAGTTATAACACATGTCCCACTCTTGTGGAAGATGTTCATCATGGTGGAGGCTATGCACATATAGGGGCAGAGGGTGCAATTCAAACATAGCTGTGGTGATTGATGTTTATGTTCCCATTAACATTGTTATGAACATCAACATTACTAGCTTGGAGTTACTGTTAACCTGTTTACAAAATGTGATTTCTTTTTTTTTATTTTTTTCTTCTAAATAGATAGATAGCTACAGATAGTTTAAAAAAGAAATACAGTGGAATACTTCATGAAAGCAAGAGTTTTCCTTCAAATTTCAAATATAAATACAATTAAACTATATTAACAGAAGTTACTTTACCCATATAATCAGCATTAATTATGTCTGCTTGCAAATAGCTCTAATCACAAGGAAGACCTTAAGAATTGCTTTATTGAAATGCACTGACAGAAATGATCTTAAAATCCAAAATAGATATAAATTGGTTACCTATTGCAAGAACTTCAAACACAGAAAAACTAGCCACATGTCAAAGGAGCTCATAGGGAGAGAAAGAAAGAGGAAGGAGGGAAGGGAGGAAGGGAAAGAGGGAGAGAGAGAGAGTGGAGGGAGAGAGGAAAGAAAAGAAAGGAAGAAAGAAAGAGAAGGGAAGAAGGAATGAAAGAGGGAAGAAAGGAGGAAAGGAGGAAGGAGGGAGAAAAAAAGGAAAGAGGAAAGGAAAGAAGGTAGGGAGGGAAGGAGTTATAATACAGTGTAATAAGTACTATTATAAAGGCCGGCAGAAAATGGCATGAGAGCAAAAAGGAGGGACATTAAGCTCAGTTGGTGATGGACAGGCAGTGAAGGCTATTCCATTTTGCCATTCTGTAGTAAGTCCCATTAGAATACTTGAAAATGAATTTAAGCTGTAATATCACTTCATAATTAAAATAAGGCTGCAAATAAAATACACAACCAGTAATAGTTCATGACTCTGTGTCACAAATGTTGACATCATACATGCTTTTTTAAAATTTTCTTCCTGATTTTTTGTTGAATTCCTGGTGAGTATGTTAGCTAAGGAGCAAAAAGCTGAATACATAGTTTTTCCATGCTATATATTTTTCATGAACCTTCAGACTAGTGAGAGTCTTATAAAGAACCAGTATAGGTTAAAAAAGTAGTATGGGTAAATGCTTCCATGTGATTTCTGGGGCCCAATAAACAATTTATAGTAGCCTCCCCTTATCCACAGAATATATGTTCCAAGACCTCCAGTGGATGCCTGAAGCTGCTCATAGACCAGAGCTCTATATACACTATGTTTATTTTTTTCTTATACGTATGTACCTATAATAAATTTATAAATTATAATTGGCAAATTAGATACAGTAAGATTAACAGTAACTAATGATTGGGGTGCCTGCGTGGCTCAGTCAGTTAAGTGTCGACTTCAGCTCAGGTCATGATCTCACAGTTGGTGAGTTTGAGCCCTGTTTTGGGCTCTGTGCTGACAGCTTGGAGCCTGGAGCCTACTTCGGATTCTGTGTCTCCTTCTCTCTCTACCTCTCCACTGCTCATTCATTCTCTCTCTCTCTCTCTCTCTCTCGCTCTCGCTCTCTCAGAAATAAACATTAAAAAATTAAAAAAAAACAATAACAATGACAAAATAGAGCAAAAATAACGATATACTTCAATAAAATTGATGTGAATGTGGTCTGTCTCCTTATCTCTCTCAAAATATCCTATTGTACTTATCATTTTTGTGATGATATGAGATGATAAAGTATCTACAGTGATAAGATGGAGTGAGGTGAATGACACATGCATCTTGACAGAGGATTAGGCTGCTGTTGACCTTCTGGTGATAGGTCAGAGGAGAATCATCTCTGTAGTTGACCAGATGTAACTGAACTACCAAGGCAAAACCAAAGAAAAAGGGAGGCTACTGTAGGTTAAAAACACTGACCTACCATGCGAAGGAAATGTTGCTGAATAGAGAACGAGAAAATCCCCAAGGTCTTAAAAGCTATGAATTTAACTATAATTTACTGATTGATTCTGGATTCCCAAATTAAAGTGTACATGCACATCTCTTTAAGCAAAATTTCCTAAAATTGTCTTTAAGAAAAATTCAGCAAGAAATGATTATTTTAATTTTATGGTTATCTAAATCACCCAATAATTGTCCCAACCAAAGAGAAAGTTCTAGTAATGATTGTACCAATGATTTTCCTATCAAGGAACCATGGGACCAAGATGTAAAATACTTAGCAAGCAAAAATAGGGGCTTTTATTTACTCTCATGAAAATTTCATGAATTTGACAAATATTACTTAGGTTTCTTTCCTCACCGAATTCATGCAAAGCAAACTCACAATTTCAGCCAGCTGGAAACTTAATGAACATTCTGCAAAATTCTAAATTAGCAATAAACCCAACTTGGAAACAATTCAATAGGAAGACAGAGTGATGAAGTCAGCACAATTGGGTGAATTTCTTGACTGGTTTATATCGTTTCTTTGGGGGGCATTTTGGAGGATTCATTGGTTTAAATTTGTTTTATTGAAATCTATTTTCAGCTACTACTAACAAAAGCTGGAAGAAATACCTCCTTAGGTATTTTTAAAAAATTATCATTGTTTTCAACCCCACAGAGGATTTAATTACATTTGGAAGTCTAGGAACATTTATAAGGGTCAGGGGCATTTGGAGATCATGTGTATAGCTTTAAGATACTTCATTTTAATAATCTAATCTGTATATTGATACAAACACTTTTTGTAACAATAAGAAGAAAAGGTTTCTGTAGGTTCTGTGAAACAGTTATTGGTCCTATTAGTGATTATCTTTATGAGTAGAATAAGGGGATATTATAAAATAAAGTGCTAACTGGCAAACATATTCAGGCTTATGGAATTCTCTAATGACAGCAACTTTTGTTGAGCATCTAATGTGTTATTTATGTGGTATGTTCCCCTACATTACATAAATAAAGCAGTACCCTGATAGGTAAAGTAATTTTTCCAAAGCTCCATGTTAGTTAAATGAATAACTTATAAAAAAGTCTCACCAATGCAAAAGAGCCATGATTAGAATTGAATCTGATTTTGAACATATGGATGTGAACAAAACTCTGTACTTACCTCTATTTTATACTAAAATGATTAAGAAGAATCAGTTTACAGACCTTAATCAGGAAAGAAAGCCTTGGTCCAGAATTGGAAGAAAAGGAGCCATGAGTAAAATGGACACACAAAGATTTTACATGAAACTTAGTGTGCAATTATTGAAAATAAAGAGAGAACAATAGATTTCTGTACTTCAGTGACTGGACAGTTTTAATATTAAATCTTTTCACACATGCCCTCCATACCTAGAGCACTGTCTGAATTAAACTAAACTCTCAACAATTCAAATGAATCTATTTTGAGATAATTTAAATAGAAAGTTTTTTTTAAATAGAAGTTCTTAGAGAAACTACAAGCTGAATTCTTCTTACAACTTTAGATGGAAAATCAGTGAAGCTTACAAATGTAAATAGTTTTTAAACTATATTTTTAGGAAGAGGGTACTTTCAGGGGACAGAACAAGGCCACAAACAGAAATAAACATGATTACTCTCCAGTAATGCTTTATCCTCAAAGCTGGGTGTCTCTGAATGGTGAGGCCAAGATCAATGCTTCATAAGCTAGATATTTCCTTATAGCTGCCTTCTGGCTGCTTGTTGCAGGGTCGGGTTAGAGGACCAGCAGGACACTCATATCTTTTGAAAACTTGGTGAATTCTGAACAGATCGTGTGTTAATAAAAAGAAATCTTGTGGCACTGTGGACTGCTATATTTTCTTAGAAAATTATTTGGCAAAGAGGAGAGAGAAAACAAATAGAACACAGAAATTTCAGTTTTAGCTCTGGCCATACTCACTTACTGTCTGTAATGTAAGCTTTAGAACACATCTCTATGAAACTTGGTGTAGCAGAGGTCATCAGTGTCCCCCTCCCATTGTTCCTTTGGCCAATGATATCTTACTATGGTCACCCCCTGTTCTTTGCTTCAAGACTTTCTCTGGTGGAATCCTGACATTCTGAAGATTTAATGCCCAGAGAGCACATTTCAATCAATAACAATTGAGAGTTGATTCCTAACTGCCAAGCTTCCTGCCTGTAGGTTTTACATACCAAAGGTCTCAGCAGGAAGTGACTGTGTCCTGCAGGATAAGACACAGTTGGCTCTATTAAAAATCTGTTCATTAATGTACCCTATTGGGTGTTTCTTCCATCCCAGTCTTCTGTTTTTGCTCCCTTGCCAGAGCTTTCTGGGATCAACATCTGTGTAAATTATGTAAACATGACTCCTTTTCTCAGGCTTTGCTTTAACCTAAGACATTTAGTTTTTTGTTTGTTTGTTTGTTTTTATGTAAAAATTTCACTAATCTGATAGTTCCCAGTTTCAACTCCCAACATGTAAAATGTTTGGAATTTGTCACTCCCAACTTTATAACAAGAGTAAAGATGAAAACAAAAACAAAAATAAAAGAAACAAACAAAAAATTCAACTACTTTTGGGGCCTTTGGAAGACAGAGGTCTCAGGGTAAGCTGTTAACCCAAAGCCCTTACAGATAAGGGGCATTAAGTGAATCTGCTTACTTGGAACAGAAATTATGTAACAGTAACTGTAAAAACATTGAAGCGTTCATTTGAAGAACTGCTGGAGGAAAGTAAGAGACTCCTGCATGCTACAGGTTTAGGAGGGAACCTGCTCACACCTTTGTGAGTTTTACCTCCGGGGAACCCAAGAGATGCTCACAGAAAAGAACCAAGAAAAAGACCCTCTTGGAAAGATGGGAAACAGTACCTTGTGGAATATGTCCAAGGATTCTCCATAACAGAAGCCCATTTTCCATGGGAAAAGACTTTACTGGAGCCTTATTCTACCTAAGAGAAGGGTCTTTCTCTAGTTCCAAGCAACTTCAGAATTCCTGTCTCACTCAAGAGTAGAGGAAGCTACAAAACACGTGTAAAGTTCATGCCCCAAGGTCACAAGTTCACTAAAGGACTTAGACATCAAATCGTATAATGTGTCACTTACCCCATGCCTCTCCACCCCAACAATCTGACTCCAGTATAATGATAGTGGATTATAGCTGAAGGAGCCGTAAGACACACTGTCTCTGAGAGGGAATAGTTTGGGAAGTCAAAGTTCAAGAGCAGAGACACAAAGACAATAGAAGAAATTCAAGCCTCTTGCACCTAGGGTCACAAGTATGTCAAAAAGCATTTAATTGTGAATGGTCTCAATGCATGTTTTAAGAGGCAAAGATTGTCAAATTAGATTAAAAAAACAAAAAGACTCGGGGTGCCTAGGTGGCTCAGTCAGTTGAGCATCCAACTTCAGTTCAGGTAATGATCTCGTGGCTCATGAGTTCAAGCCCCATTTCGACCTCTGTGCTGACAGCTCAGAGCCTGGAGCCTGCTTCAGATTCTCTGTCTCCATCTCTCTGTGCCCCTCCTCCACTCATTCATTCTCTCTCTCTCTCTCTCTCTCTCTCTCTCTCCCCCCCTCCCCCTCCCTCCCTCCCCCTCCCCCTCTCCCTCTCCCTCCCTCCTTCCTTTTCTCCCTCCCTCCCTCCCTCTCCTTCTGTCTCTTTCTCTCTCTCAAAAATACATAAACATTAAAATTTTTTTGAAGACTCAACTACTTATTATCTACATGAAACCCATTTTAAATTTACAGACTTTGATAAATTAAAAAGTAAATGATAGAGAAAGAAATACCATGCTAAGAAATCATAAGAAAACTTCAATAGCTGCACTACTTGCAGACAAAGTAGATTTTGGAATGAAGAAGGTTATCAGAGATAGAGGGCAACATGTATAATGATAAAGGGGCCCATTCCTCAAGAAGATGAAGTAATCCTAAAGGTGTATGTGTGTAATAATACATGGGGCAAAAACTCATGAAACTGTAAGGAGAAATATATAAATCCACTATTATCATTGAATACTTCTCCATTCCTCATGCAATAATTGATAGACCAAGCAGAGAGAAAATAAGTAAGGATATAATTGACCTTAACAGTACTGTCAACTAGCTTAATCTAATTGATATTATGGAATATTCCATTCAGTAAGAACAGAGTACAGTCTTCTCAAGTTCATTTGGAACATTCTTCATAATAGATCACATTCAAAGTTATAAAACACCCTTTCAAAATTTCAAACAATATAATTTATACACAGTATGTTCTTAGACTACAACAGAATTAAAATATAAACCAATAACCAAAAGATAGCTTGAGAATCCACACATATTTGAACATTAAACATATACTTTTACATAACACATGGGTTAAAGAACACGTCTCAAGGGAGTTCAAAAAGTATGTTGAACTGAACAAAAAATACAACTTGTGAAGATTTATGTAAGGAAATGAAAGTATTTAAAGATTATATAGCATAAACACATATATTAGAAATACAAAGAGAAAGACCCAAAATCAATAACCTCAGCTTCTGACCTTAGTAAACCAGAGAAAGAAGCTTAAGCAAGCAGAAACAAGGTACTAATACAAGTTAAAGCAGAAATTAATTAAATAGAGAATAGGAAAAGTGTAGAGAAAAACAGTGAAACCAAAATTTGTTCTTTGTAAATATTAACAAAATTGACAAATCTTTATCTAGATTAACAATAAAAAATTCGAAAAAAAATTACTAGCCTGAGCAGTAAGACATCATTACAGATGATACAGAAATAAAAAGGATTTTAAAAGAGCACTAGAACGATTATATGCTAATAAGTTAGATAAAATTAATAAGTTCCTACAAAGATGTATACTCCCAAAAAAGCACAAGAAAAAATAAACAATCTGAATAAGCCTACAAGGTGGCGGATTTAATTAGTTATCAAAAAACTACCCACAAAAAAAAAAAAAAAAACCTAGGCCTAGATGTCCTCTCTGATGAATTCTGCCAAACACATAAAGGAGAATTAATAACTATCCTGTATAGAATATAAGAGATGTGACACTTCACAGTTCCCTTTATGGTGTTAACACTAAGCTGATGCCAAAATCAAAAACATAGTAATAAAATAAATCTGCAAACAGACTGATATCCCCTTGAATGTCAGTGCAAAAGTCCTCAACAAAACACTACCAACCAAATCCAGCAACATGTAAAAAAGAAGTTATACTCCATCTCCAAGTGGGATTTTTGCCAGGAATCAAAGGTTGGCTTAGTATTCTAAAATCAATTATTTAATACATCATATCAATATGTATTACATTGTATCTTAGTGTAATACATTATAGAAGTAGAATAAAAAACAAACATAAAAAACAAATGGTCATCTCAATAAGCAGAAAAAGCATCTGCCAAAATCAAATATTCTGATAAAAACACTCAACAAACTTGGAAGAAAAGTAAATTTCCTCCACCTGACAGAGAATATCTATGAAGAACCCACAGCTGACATCATATTTAATGATGAGAGATTATCTATTTTCACTTCAGATCAGAAACAAGACAATGATGTGTACTTATAATTTTGATTCAATTTGTACTAGATGTTGCAGCCAGGAAAATTAGGTAATAAAATGAAAAATTAGCTGGAAAAATGGATCCAGATTACAAAGAAAGAGGTAAAACTATTTTCACAAGTGACATGATCTTGTATATAAAAAATCTTTTAAAAAACTTAAAGACTCTCCTAGGAAACTATTCTAACTAATAAACAAGCTCAATGATGTTGCAGGATATAAATTCAATACACAAAAATCAATTGTATTTCTATACATGTACAATCAACAGTCCAAAAATAAAATTAGGAAAAGAATTCCAATTAAAAAGCATAAACATATTTAGGAATAGATTTGCAAAAGAAAAAACTTGAACTCTGAGGAACTACAAATATTATTAAAGGAAATTAAAGAAAAGCTAAATAATTGGGGACAATCCCATAAAGCATCCCTGTTCATGGATCATAAGAGTCAATATTGTTAGGGTGGCAATATTTTTCAAATTGATCCATAAATTCAATACAATTCCTTTTAAAATCCTAGTAGACTTCTTTTTAGAAATTAACAAACTGATTCTTAAATTCATATGGAAATTCAAGGGACTAGATAAACTAAAACAATCTTGCAAAAGAGAAACAGGATTAGAGGACTTCCACTTTGCAATTTCAAAACTTACTATAAGGCTACAATAATCAGGAAAGTAAGGTATCTGTGAGAAAAAATAAACTGAGATTAACGTTAACAGAATAAAGAGCCTAGAAATATATCTGGATAGTGTAGCCATCCAGTCTTTGACAAAGGAACAAAATTAATTAAATGGAGAAAGGAGAATCTTTTCAACAAATGGTGCTGAAATATGGTGTATATCCTAAAAAATGAACCTTACACTTTTCTCAATAACTAACTCAAAATAGATTATAGACCTAAATGTAAAATTCAGAAAAGCCTTTAGAAAAGATATAGGTAAAAACCTAGGTGAGCTTAAGTTTGGTGATAAGGTTTTAGGTGCAATACCAAAAGCTTGAGATAAAGAAGATGGGTAACTTGGACTTTATTAAAATTAAAAGTTTATCTCAGTAAAAACATGGTGTAGACAATGAAAAGACAAACTTAGGGATAAAAGATTGGAGAGACACATATCAGATAAAGATCTTTTATCCAAGATATATCTAGGACTCTTGAAATTCCATTATCAGAAAACAAACAACCCAGTTAAAAAATAGAGAATGGATCTAAATAAGCATCTCACAAAAGAATATATACAAGAGGCAAATAAACACATGACAGTATGTTCAACATTGTCTGCCTTTAGAAATTGCAAATTGTTGGGGCACCTGAGTGGCACAGTCAATTGAGCATCTGACTCTTGATTTTGGCTCAGGTAGTGATCTCACTGTTGTGGGATCCAGCCCTGTGTTGGGCTCCATGCTGCACAGAGGCTGTTTGGGATTCTCTCTCTCCACCCCTGCCCCCGCTCTCTCTCTCTCAAAATAAATAAATAAACATTTTAAAAAGAAAAAAAATTCAATTTTCTTATTGAAGTATAATTGACATTAATTTTAGATGCACAACATGATTCTATATTTGTATGTATTATGAAATGATCACTGTAATAAGTCTACTTTATCTTGACCCATTTCTTGAATTTTGCCCACTCCCAGTCCCCTTCTCCTCTGACCACCAATCTGTTCTCTGCATCTATGAATTTTTGTTTTATTTTATTTGTTCATTTGTTTTTTAGATTATGCACATAAAAGAAATTATATGGTTTTTGTCTTTCTCTGACTTATTTTATTTAGCATAATACCCTTAAGATCTATCCATGTTGTCACAAATGGCAAGATCTCATTCTTTTTTATGGCTGAATAGTATTCTGTGTGTGTGTGTGTGTGTGTGTGTGTGTGTGTGTGTGTACACTATGTCTTATTTATTCATTCATCCAATGATGGACACTGTGCTAGAAGTGGAGTTTTTGGCAAGGCTATGTCTCTGCCTCTTCCATTCCTCTTGATGTGGGCTTTTCATCCTTTGTTATAGAGGAATTGTTTAGGTAGTTTTCAGGTCTTTTTCAGAAAGAATTATTCTATAAATAGCTGTTGATATGCTGTCTCTGAGAGTCTAGTGTGTTCCTACTCTGCTATCTTGAACTGCCCTCCAGGAATAAATAACAATGATGTACCACCACCACCTATTAGAATTACTAAAATCCAACAGACTTACAGTTTCAATTTTTGGCGAGAAGATGGAGTAACAGGAAATGTCATTCATTGATAAGGGGATGTAAAATGGAACAGACACTTCGGAACACTGTTTGTCAGCTTCTTACAAAACTATAGTCTTAGCATACGATCCAACAATTGCCTTCCTAGTTATGTGTGTAACTAATTCGAAAACTTATTTGAACACAAAAACTTGCCTGCAAATTTTTATAACAGCTTTATGCATAATCACCAAGAGCAGGAAGCAACCAAGATATCCTTTAATAATTCAATGGATAAAGAAACTATGGTACATCCATACAAGGGAACATTATTCAGTGATAAAAAGAAATGAGCTTCATGCTATGACAAGACATGAACGAAATTAAAGGCATGTTACTATGTGAAAGAAGCCAATCTGGAAAGGCTACATAATTATATGACATCCTGGGAAAGGCATACCTATAGATACAATGAAAAGACACTGGTTGCCAGGGCTTCAAGCAGAGGGAGGGTAGGGTTGAACAGATGAAGCATAGACTATTTCTAGTGCAATAAAACTATTCTCTATAATATTGTAGTGATGGATCCATGACTGTTGGCATTTGACAAAACCAAAATAACTTCACAGCGCAAGGAAAAGGAAAATTAAAAATTAGTAATAGTAGGAAGCAAATTGACATAGGTAAATTAAAAATATTCAGGAGGTTGAAGGAATTCACACTGGAATGTAGTAGATGACAAAACGGCAGAACTGCTTTACGAGTTTATGAAACTACCTTAATGAAGGGTGAGTTAAAAAGTTGCTTTGAAGGGTGCCTGGATGGCTCAATCAGTTAAGCGTCCGAATCTTGTTTTCAGCTCATGTCATGATCTCATGGTTTACATGAGTTCGAGCCCCATGTCAGGCTCTGTGCAGAGCCTCCTTGGGATTCTCTCTCTCTCCCTCTCTCTGCCTCACCCCCACTTGTGCTGTCTCTGTCTCAAAAATGAAAAAAATAAAAGGTCCTTTGGAAATGAGTTGTGTCTATAAGACTAAAATTAGAGAAGTGTATGTAAGCACCATACTCTAGTTAATGAAGATGTTTGCCACAGGGACGTGGGAAACAATTTGGATACACGTACGCACACATATTGAGATTGAACAATTAAGTTAATGGTTGATACAAGCCAAATTTCTCACTGAGTAACAGTTTACAGATAAGCAATGGTAGGAGACTAGAATGATCTATGTTGTAATGGCTTAGAGTAGGAGACATCATTATAAACCCGTATTTAGCTTAACATAAATACAAATGTTTCCATACAAAAATATTTATAGATATGTGTATGTATATATGGGTCAGAATGTACATGTATTTTCTTGCTCTGTCCACTGAGAGAATCTAGACACAGTGTCAAACCAGTAGCAGTGAGCAAACCTAAAACCCAGACAGAATCATTCTCAAATAAAACAAACCAGAGCTTCTTGAAAAATGTCTGCTTTTAGGACTGTGTAAGAAATATACAGAATGACTGTTTAGAAAACCTTCACATCTGTATTTTCGCCTTTACTCCCCACACTACTACCCAATTCACAATACCCTATAAAAACACATGTAGTGGGTTTTCCCCACATTAGGTAATTCTCTGACAGCACCTGGGTATTCCAGTTTGTGGAAGTATATAAACTGGTAGACATGAGAGATTTCATTTTGAGAAAAGCTCCATTTTTCTTTCTAAAACAAATGGCTAGTGACCTCTTGAACTGCACAAAAAGACCCTTGGGCTGGGCCAGAAGCAGCAATTGTTTTACAAACAATTATTCACAAAATCAGTAGAACAATGGACATCCTGATCACAAAACTGGACTTTCTGAAGACAGAATAGTTAACTAATGCATACTAGGAATAGTTTCATTTTTACCACCAGTAAAATAGTTGATCAATGTGTGACCAAAAAGTAGCTTAGCTTCTTAGTTCCAATTGACAGTTTTCAAACTCTTTAATCCTTGTCTTTTAATTGCCCAACCCCACCCCACCCCCAAATCTTCTTTCTCATAAAAAAAACCCTTGCTGTTACCCTGTGGTCAGGACACTTTTCTGGTTGCTCTTGGAATCTGTGATCCCCAAGCTGTAATTCTTTGACTCCACATCAATACTTGTTTGCTTCTATCTGTGGCTATTATTTACAGCTTGACTTACCCAACTCAATTCTGACATTATCTACCTGATCCCACGTTAGATCCCGTAGGTTAAGGGCTCAGTCTGAAGTCACGGTTGCCACTCAAAAATCTAGTTTTTCATCCACAGGCTACAGATTGAAGATTCCCTTTCCTTGGCTTGAATTAATTTGCTAGAGCAGCTCTTAGAACTCAGAGAAACATCTTACTTACTAGATTACCAATTTACTATAAAAGGATATATCTCATGGGAGCCTGGGTGGCTCAGTTGGTTAAGGGACAGATTCTTGATTTCGGCGTGCGTGCTCTCTCTCTCTCTCTCTCTCTCTCTCTAATCTGTTTAAAACATGTCTTCTCCCCCAAGAAATCCCTCATGGAAATTACCTGTGAATCTCTTACCAGAAACTTTTATAAAGATTTTCACCGTAGATAGTGAATGGGTAGATGAATATGAATTCATAGTTCCTGACTATTAGATGTATAAGACCCACTTACTGGTTGTCCAGAAATTTGCTAGTTTCAACAATGAAAATCTTACATTCTGGGAAACCCCTTAGCCCTGGGCTAACTAGGACAGTTGTTCATGCTGGTGCAAGGTGTAACTACCTCATGGGAAATGGCTTTATAAGTCTAAATGGAAGAAATGGTGGAACTAAGGAAAGGAGGGTGAATTTTGGCTGCTCAATTGCTGAGAATTCTATCTTATGAATCCTCACGTTCCCTGGTGGAAAACTGAAGCCAATATCCATGTGTGTGTCTTATCTTATCATGCTATTCAGAATATCTTTTATAAAGAAGAATTTAAAACTTCCTAGGAAAACAGTAGATATGACACACAGAGACAGTGTTGTTTTTGCTACTTAGAGCATTACTAATTGAGTAAATTAACTGAAGATATTAAAATACAGGGGATTTACAAATAAATTGTAGTTACTTAAGCAGATTGTTTGCATTGATGAGCATTAATAAAGTCAGCTGAAGCTGAGCATTCTTTTCTAATATAAAGTATATTTATAAATATATTTTAATTTTAGTAAATTTCAGAGACTATATTCTGGCTACATAATTAGATTTTTTAAAAATCCTTTGAAGCTAAATTAATATCAGTGGGCAGTACAATAAAAATATATGAGGCACAATGAGATTCTTAGATTTTTATCATCGTAGGAAAAACTCTTTTTCGAAAATGATTACAGAAAATTTAACTTTTTGGTTTTCCTGACTAAACAACATTATGCATATGCACTTGTTGTTTATGAAGTACATATACTATTACCAAAATTGCTGCTTGGATTTAAGAAACTGATGAAAATTAAGCTCATAAAAATTTAATGCCATGAAACTTAAGTGTGGAATACATAGTTAGGGTGTAGCTTCTCAGAAAAACTACATTAAACCTTGAAAAAGAAACTACATTCATTTTACCCACTAATTTTGAATAGTCAGAGTTTCTTCTGAGCAAATATGTAGTTCTTCTGCTCTCAGAGCCAGAGTGACAGTAATTCTGTTATTAAAATATCAGGACAGGCTTCAGGTCACCAGAAAGGATGAGGCGAAAGTTCTTGAGAGGATTGAGGTAACTAAGCAGTTTCCTCCACGGCAATGCCATTGTGTAACCTCATTTTGGATGTTCAATGTGGAGTCATGCAGAACCGATAGAAAACTGACAGGATTTGGGGAATACGATCTTTTGTGATGAACCAGACCCAGACACTTTAGTTTTGCAAAAGTGCATTTCTTTCCTCCCACAAAATGCAAAATGCATGAGAAGTTAAACTCTTTGTATGGTTTTTCCATAAAATGTGAATAGATGAGTTGATAATTCTGCAGGCCAGTTGTGAAGGCAGAGTTGTGAAGAGTTACACAGAGGAGTACTTAACTATTAAGTAACGTTACATGTCTCCCTTCTATTCCATCAGATATTGGGTCAAAATGTTAAAGTAGACAGACGAGTCATATAATTGTAATCATAGTCATAAGTACTATAAGGTTTTGAGGAAAGAAATAGTAAGAAAAGACGGGAAAAAAATGTCCTGTAAAGACAAAATATACTTCTTTGTCACTTATAAGAGATATTTTAATATTTAGAACTAATCAAATATATCTACTCCTTAAAAGTGATTTTATTCACTTTATACCATGGGCCAGATGCTATACTAAGCATATTATACACATTATTATGAAACATTCACAATAGGATTCAGATAAAAATATTAATATTTTTATTCCTCAGATTATGGAAGTATTTGGAAAGGTTTTCATTTCCTAAAAAATGTACAGTAGTAAATGGCAGACAAGGTATTTAAAGTAAGGTTTACTTTTTCCAGTGCAAACTCTTAGCAATTACATTCAATTTTTTCGTTGAAACAATTGAGACAATAAAATTCCAGGATGCAGATAAAACCATTCTTTCTTTGGATGCAAATTGGGATTTGTTGACCTCCCAGTTTCTTAATACTGAATCGATTAAGTTCTGTGGCTGCTGAACTGAATGGATAAATTTTCATATGAAATAAGACTTACTATACTGCTGTCCTAATTTGTTTGCTTGGCCAAGGAGTATTCTCGATAAACTCAGAACTTCCCAAGAGTACAACAGCATCTAAGTTTATATCCACAATGTCTAGCATTATACAAAGCTCACAGTATATGCCCAACACATATTTTAGAAAATCTCAACAACAAAATTTATAAAATAAGACCATCTTGAGAAGGTAATCCAAGACACCTAGTTTCTTTCTCTACCCTCTGCTTGTGTTTCCCTTCCTCATCCTGTCTACCCAAGCAATCCCATTTACAGTTTAAAACCTTTACTTGTTATGCCTTCTTTTGTGAAGATTTCCCTGGGCATTGCTTGCTTTCTGTACTGCTTCTATAACTTGCACAGGATACAACTATTCCATGTGTTGTACTGTATTTTGGATATGAGAAATACTATCCAGAAGTTGAGACCGTAAGCTCTAAAGACAGATATACTTGTGTTTGAATCCAGGCTCCATCACTTACTAGTCCTTGGATAGATTATTATGGTATGTTTACTGCAGCATCATTTACAATAGCCAAGATAATGAAGCCACGTAAGTGTCCATTAATGGGTAAATGGATAAGAAAGATGAGTGCATGTGCGCACACACATATATATACACTGGGATATTATGTGACCATAAAAAAAAGGATGAGCTTGTGCTGTTTGAGACAACATGGATGAAGCTAAAGGATATCATGCTAAGTGACTTAAGTCAGACTGAGAAAACATATACCATATGATTTCACTCCTAAGTGGAATTTTTAAAACAAACAAAATGTAGAATCAGATCTGTAAACACAGAGAAGAAACTGGTGGTTGCCAGAGAGGTAGGGAATCGAGAATGGGCAAAATGGGTGAAGGGAGATGGGAAATACAGGCTTCTGGTGCTGGCATGAATAAGTCACAGGAGTAAAAGTCACAGCATAAGGAATATAGTCACTGATATTGTAATGGCAATGTATGGGGACAGATAGTAGCCACATTTGTGAACATAGCATAATATATAAACGTGGAATCACTATGTTGTAAATCTGAAACTGACGTAACATCGTGTGTCAAGTATATTCACATAAAAAAATACTACTTTGAATCTTTCCCTGTTTATCCAACATTATTTCCTCATAAAGTTGAGGGTTAAACCACCTAGACCATGCTGACAGTTAGCTGGAAGCATTAGGGGCAGCGGTAGCAGTAAGTTTAATATCTTAACCCTGACCCAAGTTTGATCTAAAAACTTCTAATGCAGGCTTCTAGTAGAACATTTGATGATGATAGACATATTCTATACCTCTCTGTTCAATATGATCCCTGTGGCTAAATGAGACTAAGGAAGTGAATGTTTAGTTTTATTTAAATAGTGTATGTTTAAAGAGCTGTACATGGCTACTGGCTATTATGCTAGAGAGCATGCCGTTAGGAGGACAGGGAATGTATACTACATTTTATTTCTGGCACCCAGCACCATGCTATGTGATACAGAGCAGATTCTCTAGAACCCCCTGTGGACTGTGTGAAAGAAATGATATGTGTGATGGTTAAGAAAGCATGACACTGTCCACAGCAAACTGGATTTTCATCTTTTCTGTAAAGAAAAGTGGCCTCAGTGGCCACCCCTTTATCAGTAAATTTAAACTGTGGTTACTGTTAACCTCTTTCCTGATTCTCTGTGTACTGTAATTGTCCTTCGCTGAAGCAACCCTTCAGTGGCTCACAGGCAAATGCCATAAACAATACTGGGCACCTCATTATATAGTCTTTAAAAAGTAGAAGACCTAACATGGGTGGCTTCTCATGAGAAAAATATGCGGAACAGCTAGTGGCAGAATGTTTGCAATTCGCTGGACTTGGTTTGGAGTCTAACTCAGGTACTTTTTAGCTGAGCAGTGTTGGACAAAATGCATAATGTGTCTGAAACTCAGTTTCCTCACCAGTAAAGTAGACACAATACCTTACCTATTGCAAGGAGTTTTAGCGAGCATTCAATCAGCTAAGTACTGATCTGTTTTTGTTTCTTTTCTAAAGTTTGTTATCTCCTTCCATTGGACAGAAGCAGCAGGGGAGGAAGGGGGATAATACAATGAAAGAGGTTACCTTGCGTTAAAATGGTACGTGTAATCTATACATCAATTAAACTACAGTTCACACTTCAGGAGTAGCAAAGCCATTTTCCCCAGGTACCACGGCCAGTGGGGAGTGGAGCTGAGGTCTGAGCTCCGTGCTTCTTCCACTTGGAAACGCTGACTTTTTTGCCCTCAGCCTCCCTGTACTGGAGCTGCTGGTCAGGCTCCCATTTAGAGTAGCTGCAGCAAGTCAAGGGAGAGGGAAGAAAGCAAAGCCAAGCAGCTCAGCAGGAAGAGCAATAATAACCTGACTTAGATTTAAATAATGATGACCCCTCTGGGACAGGTTCCTAGCCTGGAGAGTGATTATGTAAATGAACTCTCTGTGTATTTCTGAAAGTAACATTTTGAATGGAAACCAAACACATTCACTGACTTGTGTGTTGATGACTGTTTTAAGCTCGTTTCCTTAAAAAAAAAAAAAAAGCATCACACCGCCTGCCTTTTCTGCCTTTTTTCAAAAACACACAGCCAAGGGGAAAGGGCAAGTGCACTAGCATTTAATGAATCCTCTAACATGTCAAACACTGCCTTAGGCACTTTTAAATATGCTGTTTTATTTAATCCTAGTAAACGCCCTGAGCACTAGGTTTTGTTAGTCCCATTTTTTTTTTTTTTTACCTCAAGAAACTAGATAAGAGAAACTCATAAAGGCAATATCGAGCATCTAATTATGTACCAAAGAGTAAAACTTTTATGTTAACAATATTTAATATTTTTTAACAATATTTAATATTTTTAATGCTAAAATACTGTCAACACTGAGACTAAGTAAAAGACAATAGGAGCAAAGGAAAATTATACAGTAACTTCAGTTAGAAATATAAACACAAAATTCCCTTACATGTATCAAAAGCAAGTCTATTGATGTACTGGAATTCTAATGTATTATGATTTATTACTTTTATTCCAAGATACATTCAAGCATGAATTATTTCAAAGACAATGTGTTAGTGTGATTTACTATACTGACCTCTTAAGATAATAAATTATAATCTTACCATACTTAGAAACATTTTCTTCATAACTTGTCAAGGATACCCTCTTCACTGACTCTAATCAGTGTTTTGCTGAAAGTCCTAAGCAACAAGATAAGAGAAAAGAAAGCAGTTTGCAGATTGGGAACAAAGAAACAAAACGTCATTACACATTACAAACATGTATGGACACACACAAGTACACACACATATACACATGTTTTCTTATTTGGTTCATTTCTCCTGTGGTTTCCTTTACCTGCAAATTATCTTTTGTGAAGTTTGATGATTTGGTCAGATTGCTACTTCTTCCTCTACATAGAATTCTAAGAAATTCTAAATTATTGTAACTAATTAGACAGTTCAGAAAGATTTTTGGAGACATCAATATAAAATAATCATTTTCATCTCTTATTTAGCAGCAAAAATATAATTTTGAAAATATGTTGTTTGATATATCAACAAAAATAGTAAGAACTTAGGAATAAATTTATAGGAAATGACTGTATCTTTATACAGATTTAATAAAAGGCATAAACTAACACAAAAAAATGAAAAAAAAAATTTACAAATGTAAAGACTTTTTCTCATAAAGATGGGAATGTTCTCCAAAATGATCCATACATTTTATTGTAATGCCAATCTTATATGAACAAATCTTATATCAAAACAAATCTTATATGAACTTGAATGATGGTCTTAGAACATCACAAACAAAGAGACTTTAAAATAATAAAATTGAATGTCATCTTGATGAGTAACAAACATTTTTGTAAGCTATAGTATCAAATGTAATGATTTGGGCACAATAAGTGGAAAAGAAAGAATAGGACCTTGACATGGATCCAAGTACATTTACAATCTCATTAAGGTCAGAGGGAAAGAATGAGCCATCACTACATGCGAACTGGGCTTGAGTGGAGAATTTAAGAAAGAAGTGGGTAATAAAGGTGTAAAAGAAGGAGGAGGAGGAGACATGAGGAGAGAGGGCAAAGAGAAGGAGGAAGAGAAAGAGGAGAAAGGAAAAGAGAAGCAGAAAAAAAGAGCTGTAGAAGAGGGAGAGGTAAGGAGAGGAGGAGAAGGGAACAATAATTGATTTAGTTTGATGTCTCATTTATTTGAAACAAAATGGTTAGGAGTTCTTTCCTTAAATTCCCAGGATGTTAGTTAGCTGATAAGTAGGATAATCATTTTCTTATGAAAGGACCTTAAACATGAAAAGATTGAAATAAGGACAGAATAGGACCTCGGTCCTGGTGGACAGTGTGAAAATAGATACATACAGAAATACAGGAAAGATAAAAAAATGATACATCCAGCTCAAGAGAAATACACTACAGAAACAAAATAAACACATATGATACACACACACCTATCATGTGTATAGCTGTTTTTGGAAAAGATTATGAAGAATATGGATGGAATTTTGAGTACCAAGATGTTTGTAAATGAGTTAACAACATGGTTCTAATTATAGAAGGCCTAGAATTTCAATACTAATAATTAGAACATGATAGTTAATTAAGAACATATTATGTGTTAAGTCCTTTGCTAAGGGCTTTATATACATTATATCAAAGAACATTCACAAAAACCTTTTGAGATTGGTGAAATTTTCATCACCATTTTATAGATGACATATTGATCTCAAAATAACTTACCCATTGTAAGTAAAACAGTGGTACTCATTGGATTAAAAACTCAGGCTACGTGAATCTGGACAACTCTTAACCACTTCTCTAAATGCTTGTGGGATGGTTGGAAGTTCCTTGCGAGAGCTGCAGGTAATTAAAATATTTCACTCTCCAACGAGAAATTAAATATTCACTTTGATTTGGCCACACAGATTAACAAGCACATCAAATGTATTTGCTTTGGGCTAGAATAATATCAACTCTTGGCAAAACATTGATAAATTAAATCAATCATGAGCTTGTTGTCAAAAATCTTTCTTTTGTAAGTAAGAAACCTTTATAAAGCACTTATTTTTCAGGTGACGTCAGAGGTTCCCCACTTTTCACTATCAAGTTGTCTCCTGGTCACCATATTTGTGATTTTTTTCTTAAAATGAGTATGTTAGTTTCCTAGTTCATGTACATATGCATGCATTTTAGTAATAAAAAATAAGTCACACACTACACCCTTTAAAGAAGAAATTAACACTGAATTCCAAACTCACATAGATAATACAATCCAGTATTTTCCCTTTGATTTCAAGTTGCTTCTTGCCATTTTTCTACCCATGGGCAGTTCTCTCTCCAACCTAATTGTATATCAAATTTTAACACCTTTAGGTCTGTTTTAACTCCATAGTTTTCTAATTATCTCATTTCCACTGAATTCCCAATGTCTCGTTATATTGGTTCAAATGTTTTCAGATTGATACCTGTGTTGCACCATCTACAAATTTGATGACTGCACTATTCAGATCTATCACATTGTTAATAAAGGAAGAAAAGAAAACAAGCAGGCTTACACTAGTCCTGCAGTGCCCTCCCCTACCCAGCACCCCTCAGGTCCAGACACAGTCATTTGTCATTTGCCCATGTTTATATCCCAGGAGCTGGTCTTTATGTGTGTACAGAACTGACATCCAGCGTCCCTCCATCTGTCTTATGAGTTAAGGTCATGAGGAGAGCGATATTGGGCACTTCAGTTAATCCAACCCTAACAATCTCTTAAAGTTTTAGAGTGTTTAAACTCAATGGTCATATGGATTCACATGTACTTTCTTACTGTTCCAGAACCTACCATAGGCACAAATTTATATGCAATCTGATACTAGGAGCTGTGAATATGTATGAGTCTCCAGTAAATTTCCAGTGACCAGCACAGGGTTTGATATATACCTCTATTTAACATGTAGTTTGTTAAAATAATGGTACCCAAAAAAGTCTATTCCCTTTAAGAAGTAAAAGTCTAGTGGTTTGAACTTTATAAGGTGACATGATAATATTATTTAATGAGCAGTTAATACTGTAACCCCCACAGTTAATGCATTCCTTGGTTTTCCCATCTGTAAAATGGGTAAAAATGACTTGCTCATGGTCACTCAATATTCCAGACACATGCATACTCATATACAACTATTTTTTTCCAATTCTCTTTTTTTCAGTTTATTTATTTATTTTGAGAGGGAGAGAAAGCACAAGTACAGGAGGGGCCGAGAGCGAGGAAGAGAGACTCCCATGCAGGCTCTGTAGTGTCAGAATGGCACCCCATGTCGGGCTCGATCCCATGAACCATGAGATCGTGACCTGAGCCAAAACCAAGATTTGGGTACTTAACCAACTGAGCCACCTTGGCACCCCAGCCATATTTTAAAATAATGATCTGAAGGTTACCTTTGCCTCAGTAGCTTTGGTAGTTTTCTGATCTGATCTGTAGAATCTTGGTATACATTTCTGTAAAAACACATAAGAAAAATACACACAAGTGATGTGGAGTCCAGCTGGTCCTTGAACAGCTGCACGCCACTGACATGCAGATTTTTTTTTCAGTAAATACATGTATATTTCTGTAAATGTATTTCCCTTATGATTTTCGTAATAACATTTTATTTTTTCTAACTTATTTTATTATAAGAACTTAGTAAATAAAACATGCTGCATGCAAAATATGCATTAATCTACTGTTTATGTTATCAGTAAGGCTACCATTCAATAATAGGCTATTAGTAGTTAAGTCATGAGAACCACAAGTTACACATGGATTTTCGACTGCATGGGATTGATGACCCTAACCGCCATGTTGTTCAAGGATCAACTGTATAATGTTTCCTCTGTTGGCTTATGAACGTAAGGAAAGTCCACATCTTCCTTGGTGTAATCTTTGGTGCCTCGGTGCCTAGGACATTACCTTGAATGAGGCACTGAATAAATGACTCAAATGATTTAGTTCTAAGATTGGAGCTTATCTTCCTGTCCCCCTCTATCCTGTCACAATTGTCGTCTCATTTCCATTTTACTAGTCTACAAGAAATGTTAAGTTATGTCCTTTTATGCCTCTTGGGTTTTTTTCCAATTCCATCCGCATCTAGCTTAGGAATTAAACTGTGCAGTGTGTATTTTTAACTCCCTTATAATTCTGAGATTAATCAGCAAGTGTTTTCTATGCCTTGTATATGTTTCATACATTGATGCCTCACAATTAAGGGACTTCTGTGATGAGAGTATGCCTATTAATAAAGTGGCTTCTGGCCTGGACATACCTCATGTCCAAACATCAGTTCCCCATTCTTGTTCCCCTAGTCACAAATCAAAAAAGAAAATGTAGCTAAAAATTAGTCTGATTTCCAAATTTATGTTTAAATTATTGACAATAAACAATACTTAATGTGTGAAATGTTGAAACACAGAAGACTTTCATGAAATGATTTAGAATTAACTGACAGCTGTGTCAGTCAGGCATATTTATCTGCCATAGGTAGATTCTATTACAGAGTGATTACATTGCTCAACACAGGCCGTTTTTTATCAATTATTTGTTACCTGGATTTCAATCACTTGCTTTATAGGTTACTTCAGTTGGTTAGAATTTTGTGCTAAAGAACTTGTGATTAATACATATTAAACTCAAAGTTAGGCTGCTGGCAACATAGACAGGAATGAGAATATACATTCTCTGATCCTAAATTCTAGAGATTCTATATTTTTGAACACTTTACAAATGATTATAATAGTCAAGCACGTTTGGGAGTTCATAATCAATTCAAACGTCCTTCAACTACAAATGAGAAGATAGGATCTAAGAAAGTAGGGGTAATTTGTCCAAGGTCACAGTCTGAATTGGAAGCAGAACGAAACTCTGTCTGTGAAACTTAAAAAGTATAAGAGACAAGACCCATTAAGACCCATTCAATCAGAATTTCCTAGGGGAGGGGAGGCCCAGATGATTCTGTTTTTTCAAAATTTCCTAGTACTTCTAATTATCATTGAGGATTGAGATCCGCTGAAAAAGATCTAAATCTCTTGATTCTCATCCTAGTGCTGTCTGCACAAATAGTATAGTATGTCCCTTTATCCTCAGCCACCTTTCTTAGTATTTTTGGTGACCAGAGCCTATAGATAAAAAGATAAGTAACATGTCTTTAGGTTTTATAAACCTACACGTTTATGTGCGAAAGTATGAGGGGAGGGGTGCATGTGAAGCCCTCCCCTCATACTCTGTGAAATATTGATAAGACACAACTGAAAATCAAATAATATTGATAAACAATTAGGAAGTCACTTTCCTTTAAATTCTTTTTCAATTTTCCGATGATATAAATGATAAAGTGTGTTTGAAGCTATTATGGTGTTGTGTGTCTTATTTGCCAATGTTTTCTGTATGAAGAAAAAAATGAGGAAGGGGAAGAATAAAAAGAGAAGGGAAGGGAAGTAGAAGTGGTGGCGGGAGGAGGATGAAGAGGACAATAGGAAGAAAACAAGAAGAAAAACAAGAAGCAAGAGGAGGGGAAGGAGAAAATGGAAAACATTAGGTTTAATAGACTTAGACACAAGAGCTAAGCTAGAATTGTGTGTGTATTCATGTGTCAGGCATTGTATTTATTCCCATAGCTACTTTCTGCTTCAAAGAGTTAGCATGGTAGTAATATAAAAATATTTTCTTTTAAAACTAGCTATTAATGGTGTACCTTGGGAAAAGTATTTTAATGGTATCAATATTAATTGTCTTCATGCCAGCTTTATAAGCATTGAAGAATCAGCAAGAATAATAATTATTATTCCTGACATACTTGTCCATGCAATCAAAGCCTTTGACACTTCATTCAAGGACTGTCTGCTTATTATATCAAGGAGCATGTAAAAGACTCTTAAAGGGAATCTTCTGTTCCAGTGATTTTTGTGATAATCCTACCATATGTTACTATTTTAGAAAACTCGGTAGAGGGATGAAAATATCCAAGTAGGCATATGTTTTTATGAAAGTTTCAGAAAAGTGTGTTTATTTTGACTTATGTCTAAATTAGATTCCTAACAGCTGAATGAAATGTAAATTAGTTGTTTTTGTTGCAGAAGATAGACATCCCATAAAACATGGTATCAATCATCTGGGAAGTGCCTGTTTTGATTTCAAGCCTTGGTATGGCATGACCACTTTTAGAAATGAAACGCATGACCATATTTAAACAGTCCAGACGTACACAGAGTTAGCCATGCCCTTTACTACCTCAGGGCTTTTGTACCCACCATTTCCTCTAATGAGAATTCTTTCTCCCCCTCCTGGCTCCTTCCCTCCTAACTTGTATTTCTTAAAAGCTCCTCAGGTAATTTTGATTGTCGGGAGGGTGGGAACTAGCCCAGACACCCTCATCTATAAAAAAATAAATAAGTCTCCCTTCCTCATTCACACTTCACAATGAAACCTGTCTGACACCTCTATGTCAGATCTCTCAGTGATGCTCTTTAGAGCACCCTGTATTCCTTGACTTTCACAGGGCTGAGAAAATAAAGCAATAATAAAGCACAACATAGCAAATGCCTGAATACCTATTTAAGTGCTCCAGATCACTCTTTTCACTGAATTTTAAGTTCCTTGAGGACTAGAACCATGCCTGCCTGAGTATCTCTTTATCCTCGGAGCCTTCCCAGAACAGTGTGTGATACATCCTCGACAAGCAATTAGTGTTTCCCGAATGAATTTCACAGGAAGCGTGAAAATAAAAGTACAGCATTATATAGGAAAGTTCTTTGGATTCCCTAAAATGTTAGAAAAACACCAGGGTAAGGCAAAACTTGTAAGTGGCTACTGCAAAGAGGCAATAGCTCCTTTTCTTCAGCAGATTAGAGCCATGGATGAGGGAGGGTCACTGGTGACAGATATGGGCATTTCAAGGTATTACAGAAATCCAGATTTGTATGTAAAAATCTCACAATTTTAAAAATGTTGACCAAAACACAACGCTTCCTATTTTTATTTGTTTTGTTTTGTTTTTAATACTGTGAGGCTAACAAGGTGTGGTGGCCAACCCAGAGCATTTGTGAATTGGCTTTTGTCCAGATACTGGTGTGAGACCACAACCCTCTGTTCTGCTGAACGGACCTGACCTGTTTTTTTTGTTTTGTTTTGTTCTGTTTTGTTTTGTTTTGCTTTTTTTGTTTTCCCCAACTTACAGAGGAGGTCTGGAGTTGACTCTATGCCTCTTTGAGAAATCCTGTCCGAGGATGCAACTTGTCCAGGGCCACATGTCAGCCCAAGAACAAGGCTGTCACATACATGCCTCTCAAGTCTCTGGTGTGGTTGGTGGTAGAGGTTTCATCTTTGTTTTCCTAATAACGGAAATCAATGTAGCCAAGTTGAGTGAGCCTTTTGGCCAATGTTCTTGTTACGTAATGTAAAGGAATTAACTCAGTAATCAGGTCATGCCAAAGAGCCTATTTATTGTGAACAGTAAGTATTCAGTGGAAGTAAAAAAATTATGCAATTTCTGTTTACAGTTATATTGTTTGGTTTTCTCTTTATAGACACAAAGTACAAACATTCTGTGATTTCTTTAAAATATTCCACACACTATGAGACATGGGCATTTGCTCACTTATTTCTAGCTTGAACTAACATCAGTCTAACCAGGAAAAGAAATAGGAATTGTTTTCAGCAGAGGGGCATCATTCTAGTTGAGACTCATGTCTCAACTCTTGAAACTAACAACAAAGAAATATGCAACTTTTATCCTCCTAGGCAAGAGTTTCATAGAATAGAAAAGTCATGTTATTAAAGTCATGTTTGTGAAGATGTCTAAATAGTAAAGCCATGGTAATATAGATAGTAAGCTATGTCTGTGTCAGTGGTTGTGGAGTTCTTATCCCAAATACCTTTCTATGGCCTTTCCAATAACACCTGCAGGAAGGAAATCCAACTGAAAAGAGTGCTCTTCACATTTGTAGTTTACATTGTCTACTTTTGGAAATGTTACAAAAACATAAGGTCATGTGAACATGTTGTTCAAGACCAAGTGAATGAAGAGTGTTAGGCTTAAATTTCCATAGCTTCATGGTAAACCCTTTTATCAAGAAGTGGATTCCTGGACCACTGCATCATCCCACTCCACCCTACCCTGATTAAATATTAAGCTTTAATCCTAGTCTAATGCACGTAGATGGAGGAAGAAACTTGAACAATACCGCAATAGACCAATGAAAAGATCCTAAGGGAGCCTCCATCCTGAATTCTGTGAGGCTAAAGCAGAACTACCCCTTAGGATGGTTTCTTCTCCTCCTTTCTCCACCCCACCCCACTCCTTTAATGGGTATATTATTTTCTGGTAATGTGAGCACTTCAGTAATCAATGCCATTTGGTATGCTGAATAGATATGAGTAATTCCATTACTTATTAATGATGAAAAATTGCTACGATGAAACATGTTTTCCAGCGTATTTTCTGATTGTGTGTGAAGAGATTGACTTTTATTTGGCTACTAGAGCCCCTCATTCATTTCCTGTGTAGTAGCAAGAGAGGGATGAAGTACACATACACATACCTGCAGACGCATTCTCCTCCTTTGGATTGGGTTTTATGATTTTTCTCACATAAATACCTACTTGCCCCAAGTCAAGTAACTAATATAAGTAACAATCTGTGCCATGCAATGTGCAAAATCATTTTTATATAAATTTGCTTTATTTTAACTTGATATTTGCATATTCTTGTAGCCTAGTTCTCATACTTTTACATTTTATATAGGAAGACATCAAAGTTTACAGAGTTTAATGACTTTGTCCAAAATGGGTATAAGGACTCAAAAGATTTGATTTTAATCCCTGAGTCTAAAGGCATTTACTTCCCAACATGGTAGGACTCCTTCAAAGAAAAATGTCATTACATATTTTGTAAAATTAAAATTGAAACCTGAGTGGGTTTATGATATATATATATATATATATATATATATATATATATATATATATATATGTTGGAAAGTAGGATCATTTTTATCTCTTAGTGGGAATTATAAGCAAATTTGTATTAAAATCAAACTCTAGCTGTCTGGATGCTTTAAGTCATCCTGCTTGCTGGGCTCACTTTATCTTAAAAGATTTAAGTAAAACCAGCTTAAATCGTCATCTATCGTATGGTTGGAATATCACCAGGATTTTTAGAGAACTAGTCTTTTACACAGTCACCTTCTGCTCTAGTTTGTAGTTTTTGCTAAGTTCTTAAATTCAGTTACGCCTCAACCCCTGCTGATCCTTTCTAGCCTTCTGGTGATTTCTCAAATGCCCAAGTCAAAATTTTTCATGTTTTTATAAAAACTCACACAGAATTTGTTGAGAACAGTTTGGTGTATAATTTAATGTGTACTAAAACTTTAATAATGCCATTGATGGTGATGTGTGCTGTGTGTGTATGTGTGTATGCGCACTTGCACACACCAACACAGAGTTCGGGATGGTGAGTGTTAAGAAAGTGTTATAGTTTAGTATTGCAGAGAATGTTCACTAATTAGGCAACTCTGTCTAAAATTTTGTTTTTTGACTCTTCACCCTATCACCTAAAACTAACTCACAAGCCATATTAACAAGCTTTTCTCTTTACTCTTGCTCATTTTCTTCTCATGCTAGTTACCTGCCACCAATTCCCTAATGTTTATTATATTATTAGGAAATTTTATGACCCCTTTCATGTCACCCTAACACATGGAATGAAGTGTAGAGAGATATCTGTAGCAAACAGTATACTGCATGAAGTAGTTGCTCTAAACAGAATTCCACTTGCCTCAGAGAGAAATTGTCACTTCTTTAGAGAAGAACACAGACTGTTATTTAAAAGAACACACACACACACACACACACTTTATTTGCACTGCAGGAAAGTAGAGAAGCAGAAGTCAATCTAGGCCTAATGACCACTGGATGTAGTTGAATAAGTCAATGTAATGCTTTCTTCTTTATGTCACTTTGGACTATTTTTTAAAGCACTACTTTAAAATAACATCAGTGTTAAATTTTATGTAATAACACTTAAGCACATTTATGAATAGCTGTCTCTCCTCCCATTGGCCATGTATTGGTTAGTATCGTCATATCTCCATATCTGTAATACTCTTCCTTTCAACTGCAATTCTTTGTTTTACACGTGCATTTATTTTCCAGCACAATAACTTACTGGCTACATGGAAACATATGGTAATCCAGGTGTAAGCTTGCCTGGAAAACTGCCCAAGCAGCTGAATCCCCACCTGGCACTCTGCTTTTGGCCTGTAATCAAACTCTTCCCAAACTGGACCACTTTTGATGTTGAGGAATGCATAATTGCGTGAAGCCTCTTCGTTAGTATTTCTTGGATCTGGATGACAATAAGAATCATTTGAGCTGTGAAGAAGAGGACTTCAAAAACAAAAGGGGGAAAAAGGATTATTGGTATCTATCCACAGAGATTTCTGGGCTACACATTTGGTTTTTGAATCAGTCTAAATTTCAGAGCAAGTAATTTGACAACTAAGTATTAAGCACTTATTAGACACCTGGACTAGCATTGCTTCTACTCTATGGGTACCTGTCAAGTAAGCAATACCCTTTCTAAGAACAGGAAAATAGGGGCACCTGGGTGGCTCAGTCAGTTAAGTGTCCGACTTCGACTCAGGTCATGATCTCGTGGTCCATGAGTTCGAGCCCTGCGTTGGGCTCTGGGCTGATGGCTCAGAGCCTGGAGCCTGCTTCCCATTCTGTGTCTCCCTCTCTCTCTGCCCCTCCCCCGTTCATGCTCTATCTCTGTCTCAAAAATAAATAAACGTTAAAAAATTTTTAAAAAAAGAAGAGGAAATAATAAATTATTTATTGTTTCATCTCCTCTAATTTCCATCCCAAATTATTTAATACTAATCTCTTGCATTGAGCCTAATCAAGGTCCAACTTTAGGAAAGTCTCTCAATTATTTCCACATTCACTCTTTTCAGCTTAAAAATGAGGTAAAAATAATTTTCTCACATGTGATATATTTAAGGATTCAATGGAATTGCATAACCCCTTATTTACCCTACAACAAATGTCTCCTTGTTGGCAGAAAGAGTTTTGGACAAGTCAATTACTCATTCCAGGGAGTATAAAAAAAAAAAAAAAGCCAGTTAGTATAATTCCTGAGCTTCCTAAGAGCTAAAAATTATACAATATTAAAATTATAGGATGTTAAATATGTCTTTTTGCAATTCCACACTATACCCATGAATTTACTTAATGTCCGAAAATATTAATTTCAGCTTTTTAAATAAGGTAAATAAAAAGTATTAATAGCTGTATTTCATAAATACTTATTATTCTTAAGTTTCTAATTTAAATACACCAATTATAGAAATTGTATAATCTTAGCTGCCAAAAGACACCAAAGGTTAAATGCCAAAAATTCTCAGGAAAAAAAAAAAAAAAGAATTTCCTTTCAGCCTACGCATGTTGGAAACAAAACTAAAACAAAAATAAATCAAAAGCAACAACAAAAAGTAATGCCTTGGGGAACATAAGTAATATCCTCATAAAAAAGCTGGTCTCCCCTCAAATTAAATAATACCATTAGGGCACCAAGTGGTATATTCATTATCTTTGACACATTTCAAACGTGAAACACTGAGTAAAGTGCAATTAATTCTTATCCATTATCATTTTCTCATTAGAAATTTCTGAGTCATAATACTGATGCAGTTGGTTGGAGGAAATTAAGTTAATTTTGCTTTCTTACAAATTACAGTGATGTTAAAAGAATCCGTTGTTCTTGTTGAAGAACGAGTCAATTGATTCTTGGATTTGGAGTGCATATACCATTTTCTTTAGCTCATGATTCTGATTGATTTTATTTTTTAAGTATTATTATTTTAGAAAGAGAGGGAGAGAGTGAGAGGGGCAGAGAGAGAGAAAATCTTAAGCAGGCTCCACATTCAGTGCGAAGCATAGTATGGGGCTTGATCCCACGACCCTGGGATCACAACCTGAGCTGAAATCAAGAGTCAGAAGCTCAATGGATTGGGCCACCCAGGCACCCCTGGTTAATTTGATTTTTCAAAAATGTATGTGACCTTTAGTTGTCCTAGAAACCAAAGAAAAATAATCCCTTTCCAGAAAACTTTTTTCTCTTATACATGTGAACACATAAGGAGTGCAAAGCAGGTGTTACCTATTGAGTCTTCATTCTGTCTAAGTAGTCTACTTTCTCTGGACATCTGGGAATCCTTCTGTTCTTTGGTCTTTTTTCTCTTGTCTCCCTACAGTACCCAAGGTTTCTCTACCACTTTGCCACCTCTCCCTTCAGAATCGTACCTCCATTCTAATAGTAGATCTTGATCTCCCTGTCAGTTGATCTTCAGTTAATCCTGGAAATCAATAAAACATCCTATTCTGTATCCCTAGAGAATTCACAGGTTTTATGCATTTTTAAAAAAAATATTAATGTTTATTTATTTTTTGAGAGAGAGAGAGAGCATTATCAGGGAAGAGGAAGAGAGAGGGAGACACAGAATCGGAAGCAGGTTCCAGGCCTCCAGGGAGACACAGAATCAGAGCCCGATGTGGGGCTCAAACCCACGAACAATGAGATCATGACCTGAGCTGACATCAGACGCTTAACTGACTGAGCCACCCAGGTGCCCCAATGCATTTTTTTTAAGAGTATGCATTTTAAGAGTAATGCATTTCAAGAGTAATACATTTCACAGGACAAATGGACCTTTCCCTCACTAATACTTCACACTTCTCAGATAATAACTTTAGTACCTAAGAGAACTCCTCTATCTATTTACCCTTTCATTGGTCTCCATTGGTATGGGGGAAAGAAAGGGGAATAGGGTGTGGAAGAAGAAGGGTTAAGTGATAGTATATTTCTTGCTGGCAAACACCCATATTTTCTTTGAAATTCACATAACAAAAATTTATCTTAAAATGCATTCAATATTCGGGAAAAATTATACACACACACACACACACACACACACACATACATGCAGTGTTAAGTATTTTAGAAGTGACCTATTCCAAATTAATAGAATAGATATGGAGAAATGCTTAGAAACTGTGCCAAAAAGTGGACGAGGAAGGCACAAAGCAGAAGAGATAAAAAATACTCTGGAGCCGTACTCTTGCTTACTACGTATAACAAATCTAATAAATAATTTATTTGACTTTTTATGTTTCTAATAAATAAAACCTTCATTTGGAATGACATTTTATCTCCTATCCTCAAGCATTTGCCTGAGTCCCTATTTTTTGCCCCCCATGATTAAGGATATAGCCTCAAGGTCTGTGAACCAATTTGCATGACAAAAAAATCACCTTCCAGACTGGAACTCTCCCAGGGGCTTTGATTAGGGAAGAAGGGAGGTTCATTCATAAACTTCAGAGACAGGTAGGTGAGTACAAAGCCAGTGTTAAGTACCTTTACAGGAAAGTTCTGAAAGCTCATCAGCTCCCTGTATTTGATAGGCTCTGTCACCATTGCCAACACAGCTGCTGGAGAAGGCTGCCAAGGAGAACGAGAATGAAAGAGAACGACAATGCCATGAAGGGAAAATATTTCACACAATTTGGCACCATCTGCCATTCTCTTAATCTGTGTTCAGAAAGGAGGGGATTGAATGTGGGAACAATGGCTCTGACAGCCAACTTTTTCTTCGACAAAATCATAAAAACATGCTTATCGTATTTTACTAAAATACAATGAGACAGTAAAGAATATTTCACATATATTTCTAACTTTGTTTGCTTTGGAAGGGTCTTAAATCAAATTAAAAAAAAAAACTGACTTCTACTATTTCAATTACACCACTGTAATTTATTTGGCTTAAGAGTCTGCCAAGATAATGGAGGTCTATGGGGATTTCTCTGTGGGCAGAGGGGTGTGAATAATGCAATTGATTCTATATATGAACCTTCTCTGTGTGTGTGAACAGAGGAGACAGAGAGAAGTAGAGGGCAGATTCTACTGACAAACAAGGTCATGTTTTTGGCTTTTTATTTCTCTTCAAGTGTATTAATGAAAATGAACCCCAATATAAATGATGCTTCTTGCTTAACTTCTGCCTTATATAACAACATTTTGCCCACTTGTCTTCCAGCAGGTAAACTGAGTTACAATAAGCCAAGACAAGTGGCTAGGGAATGGTCACATGTATTTGAAGGAGAGGTAGATTTGAGGCTTCTGGGGAGAATGAGTCTGGAGGTTGGGGGAAGTCTTTGGCCTCTACAGATTAAGGAAGAGGAAAAAACTCTGTGTGCCCTGAATTTCTAAAGTAAGCAGGTGCTCAGATCTTGGCACTGAGACCCAGAGCTGGAGGAAGGAGCCAGAAGTTATTCATCCCTTCTACCTCCTGAGACGGTGTGCTGAAATGCAAGCAGGAAAGTGTCTGTAGACCTGGACACCGGTACCTGCCACCCATCCTGCCACATTGGTCAGCTCCAAGATTGCTCTCGTTTATCCTGGTCTCTAGGTCTCAAAGAAGTATATCTGATGCTTTGGCCTTAATTAACTATTGATGCTCTTCTTCCCATGCCAGAAAAGGTAGTAGCCAGATTGAGTGACTAAGTCTTTGGAGAGTTCTTAATCTCATTTTTCTATCTTCCAAATATATAACCTTAAGAAAAATTAACTATACATCTAACTCTGTTTTCCTCTTGGAAAAATGAAATTAATATAGGATATGCTTGTCAGGAGTTTGTGTGTGTGCACGTGTGCACACTCATGTGTGTGTATATATGTGTGCATGTGCATGCAAGTGAGTGCTGGACATGATAAATGTCCTCTAGCTCTGGGTCTGGGTGGTTGAGATTTCAGGACATGTTCAGTGTAGGAGTCAAGGGCAAATGGATGATCCTTTCTTCTTCCCTAATCTGTAGAAGCCAGATAATTTATTTTTTTTTAATTTTTTTAACGTTTTTATTTATTTTTGAGACAGAGAGAGACAGAGCATGAGCAGGGGAGGGGCAGAGAGAGAGGGAGACACAGAATCGGAAGCAGGCTCCAGGCTCTGAGCTGTCAGTACAGAGCCCGACGCGGGGCTCGAACTCACAGACCGCGAGATCGTGACCTGAGCTGAAGTCGGACGCTCAACTGACTGAGCCACCCAGGCGCCCCGAAGCTAGATAATTTAAATGTATGGATTAAAAATTTTAGTTTGCTACCAACTATATAGTAAAAGAGAAAATAAAGCTTACTTATAAATTCTATATGAGTAATAATTTAAACCCATTCACATCCCCATCCAGAACAGACTCCTTTTGAGGACACTATTTCCCTAGCTACTTCCAAAGTTACCACAACATTGGCCCTGAGCGCCATTTTTCCTCACAGTTAAATGCTGTGATGCCATAACTCAATTTGCTTTGTTGAATTAGAGCTCATGGGCTTTAGGGAAAATAATTGGAGCTTTGCAACCAAAGCTAAAACTTAAAATCCCTGAAAGATACATGGTCTTGCTTAGGTAAAAGAACTCACTAAAATAATTTCCTTCTCTACCTTATTTCTTCTGTCCTCCCATGCATATTTGCTGAGCATGTGTGGTCTTTGTCTTTGGGTGACTACTCAGTCTGCAGTGCTGACAAAGTGAAAATTAGACATAGCTTCTACCAAGGACATTGTACTCCAACAGTATATGGGATTTAACGGTATCTCTTCATTGTGCTTGTACCTTTGAGACCATTTTCTGATTCAGCCTGGCATGCATATGCACGTGCATGTTTGTAAACAAATTATTACACATATAGAAAATAAGCTTCAGAAATCATTTATTCATTCAAGGTGCCCCACACCCAAATAGTTTCATTTAATTCTACTAAAACATCCTGATAAAATCTAGTTAATTACTAACTAGCTTCCTCCTTCCTTCCTTCCTTCCTTCCTTCCTTCCTTCCTTCCTTCCTTTGTTCCTCCTTCCTTCCTCCCTTAGTCCCTTCCTCCCTCTTTCCTTCTTGCTTGCCTGTTTTCCTTCTTTTCTCTCCCTCCCTCCTTCCATCCTTCTTGCCTGCCTGCCTTTTTTCCGAACTTCCCTCCTTTCCTTCCCTCCCTCCCTCCTTCCCTCCTTCCTTTCCTACTTCTTTTCCTTTTTTTTTCAGAAGGGAATTACCCAGTAACCAGTTTAAAGAGGAGTTGTATCACTTTTATGAAAAAACTTATACCATAAAATCTCAGCAATTAATTTATGTGCAGTAGTTGACTCAAGCTGTTTTAGGAATAAGCCAGAAATACACAAATGAAATTCAGTAGCAGCCTAAGTCCAAATGTTTACAGTGAGCCTTCCTTGAACTCTAACATAGAGGCACTCAGTCATTCTGCTTTGATGACACAAAATAATTCTGTAGCAATATCATTGGTATATTTACATAACCTGGGATGAAATTATTTTCCTTCTTTAGACATTAAATTTAGTTGACATAATATTTAAATGCTTTATCAACCTCTTCAACCTCTCATTTTTAACAATTCTGAGGCATTTTAAAATTTAATGTCATGAAATGAGGACTAACATTGACTCATTTTTAGCTTATTTCTTTTGTAGTGTACTGTTGAAATATACTGTATATTTAGAATGAATAGACCACAGCATCACCTTTTGTTTGATAGTAACATTATTTCACCTAAAACAATAGATGTTGTTCTGCATAGTTAATTGTTTATGTCATCAGCTATCAAATTAGTACATTTTATGGAGCTTTTATCTTGATTAAATTTTTCTTCTGAAGATAATTAAAATCTCATTCACTAGTCTTTGTTGTAATGAATTATCCAACAGTCAAATTTACAAAACATCTCTAAACATTTCTGGTCTGATTGGCTTTCTTTATTTATTAAATGTCATAGCGACTCAGTAATCCAGTATGTTCTGAAGCCAAAGAATTTGTTTACTAAAAAACAAAAAAAAACAAAAAACAAAAAAAAAACCTTTTCAGAATAATCCAGATGAAGAACTGGAAAAACATTCCTTTCTCCTTTTCTTCCTGTTTCATGTTAGGAATCTATAAATGCCATTTGAAGTGGAAAAATTATGGTCATTATGAACATCTTAATTTTTGCTTGCTTTTAAAGGTAAAATATTAAAAGCTAGTAAGTTGTATAAATGGGATTAAATTATTTTGTTTGTTTGTATATTGTGGTGCAATTCTTTCTCCAAATTTTCGTGCCTGCCATAGTCTTTGGTGAAATGGAGCTACTACCTAACATGAAGAGATCACCACATGAGCTGATTTTGCTACTAAAATAATAAGTACATCAATTATGTCCAATATATATTGCATTTATAAGATGATAAATGTATTTTATATATTATCTCACTTCATTGTATCCTAATGAAGCATCCAAGATGTGTGCTTCTATTATTTATTATTTGCTGATGTTGAAACTAAGGCTCAAAAATATTCAGTTTTTGAATTTCCCAATTCAGTGAATTTCCCAAAGTCACACTGAAAGTGAAACAGCTAAGATCCAAACCACAGCTGTGTGGTATCAACACCAGTCTACTCATCAGGAACTCTGGGCCACCCGGCCTTTCTACTCTGCTGTGTTTAGGGCACAGGGTGGATACTATTTAGATATTATTCCCTCCGTTCTCATCCCTGGGAAATCTCCCCAACAGTTTCTTTCTTTTGTTGTCAGACTTGTACAAGTTGCAAAGAGAAGGTTTCTATTTCTAAGACTCTGTGTTTTTCCTAGTTCCTTAGAATGAAGTTGTACATACCTTGCTCAGAGTGAGGCTATTTTAGACTATGTGAGGCACTTCCCCATCACCTACCCCTCCTACCTTCTCTCCCTTTTTTTCCCCAACAAGCAGGAAAACGTCTTCTAGCAATAGCTACTGTGGTATGATTGATCTTAAAATTCCACCTCTCTTCTTCAATATATGTAGCTCATTCACAAACTCCTTTGCTGAAGTTTCCCATATAAAAGAGGTTTGCTCTGTGCTACCTCTCAACGTCACATGTGAGCAAGTTTCTTAATGTAGGGAATATGAATAATTTCTGTTCGTTTTTAAGGCTCCATTACCCCAATGAGAAGCTCTTGCTCAGTCCTTAAAGGAGGACATTAGGAAAATAAGTTAACAATTCTGTGTGTGTGTGTGTGTGTGTGTGTGTGTGTGTGTGTGTGTGTGTGTGTGTAAAGAAATGGAGCTATATTTTGAGCCTGGGAAAAGAAAGCATTTACAGATGGTTTCTATGAACAGAGAATCCTAAATACTTAAAATGCAAACTGGAGTAATAAAAACTTTAAAAATTCAGCACTGTCAGCAAATTAGATAAGACCACTGCAACCAAAATTTCTTAATCTTTTTTTTAGACAGCTTCATTAAGATATAGTTCCCATAGCATGCAATTCTCCCATTATGTGGAAAATTCCATGGTTTTCAGTATATTCATAGCATTGTGCAATCATTGCTAAAATTGATAAGTACATTTTCATCATCTCAAAGAGAAATCCCTATACCCATAAGCAGTCATTTCCTATACAATGAAGAGTTAAATTTACCCAAAAATAACCATTGCCCTCAGCTACTGGGAGGTGATGTCTAGGTCCCCAAAATGTCCTGCAGGAAAAGAGCATCTTTTTGGGGACTTTGACCACTGGATAGTCTATCAATGTGGTTTATAATGAAGGATTTGGGATATGCCACATCTGTCCCAACCATCGGAGGAACTAGAGACTATAGGTACTAGTCTGAACCTTTAGGACATTCTGGCAAATGAAGGTCAGTCATGCAGGCAGTATCAGCCATGTAGGTAGTATGTGATCAAACCCTAATAAAAACTGTAGGCACCAAAAGCTTGGGTGTGTTTGTCTGCTTGACAAGACTCAAATATTC
The DNA here is from genome assembly GCF_018350215.1 of Panthera leo. Classification (NCBI taxonomy): domain Eukaryota; kingdom Metazoa; phylum Chordata; class Mammalia; order Carnivora; family Felidae; genus Panthera; species Panthera leo. The sequence goes on from NC_056693.1 coordinate 37,397,878, forward strand.
CTTGAGTCTTCTCATCCACCATAGCCAGGAGAAAGTAATGCTGTCCAGGAAGCCAAGGAGAGGATGATGGAGACCTTCATATTTGGATCATTTGCAGCTCTTCCTTAGGCTAGTGCTAATTTACATCATTGTAATACAGCTTCATTGTAATACAGCTATAATCATAAGTATAGTGTTTCCAAATTCTGTGATTCATTTTAGCAAACTATCAAACCTGAGGGTAATGGTGGGAGCCTCCCAATTTGTAGACAGCTTTTCTGAAGTGACAGTGGTCCGGAGATTCTCCAAATTTGAATCCGGTGCCTGAAGTAAGACTCTTACGGGAACTCTCCCCTCAAACTATGACTTTGTCCCACTTACTTTACTTCACATTGCCCCGAAAGATCTCTCCACCCCTCAGTCCTTGAACCTTGAATCTGCCTTTTGTATTTCAAAGGTTTACAAATGAAATCGTATAATTGGTGGTCTTATGTGAGCAGTTTCTCTAAATTAAAATAATATTTTCAATGTTCATCCATATATCACTTCTTCATCCCTTTTTATGGGTAAATAATATTCCATTGTGTGGATATACCACTTTTTGTTTATCCATTCACCAGTTTATGGACATTTAGTTTGTTTGTACCTTTCAGCTATGGTGCATAGTGCTGCTATAAACATTTGTGTGCAAGTTTTTATTTGAACACCTATTTTCATATATATATAGAGAGAGAGGTTATATGCCTCTATGGTGAATTCCTGGGTTACAGGAGAATTCTGTGTTTGGTTTATTGAAGAACTGTCAAACACTTTTCCACACTAGCTGTGCCATTTTACACTCCCACAGCAATGTATAATGGTTCTTCTTCCTCCACATCCTTTGCAACATTTATTAATTTCCATTATTTTGTTTATAGCCATCCTAGTGGGTGTGAAGGTGGCATCTTGTGGTTTTGGTTTGCATTTCCCCAGTGAATAATGATGTTTAACATTTCATGTACTTGTTGGCACTAGTATGCCTTCTTAGGAGAAATGTCTATTTATATTCTTTCTTTATTTTTAAACATTTTTAATGTTTTATTTTTTTGAGAGAAAGCACAAGGGGGAAGGTGTAGAGAGAGGGGGGTACAAGGTGTCAGAAACAGGCTCCGTGCTGACAGCAGTGAGCCCGATGTGGGGCTTGAATTCAGAAACTGGGAGACCAAGACTGAGCTGAAGTCAGGCACTCAACTAACTGAGCCACCAAGGTTTCCCCAATCCTTTGCTTATTTTTAAATTGCGTTGTTTTCTTTTTGTTGTAAAAGTGTTTTAAACACTTGACCCTCATCATGTGTATGGTTTTCAAATATTCCCCCCATGTTTTGTGGGTTACCTTTTTTCTTTACTCATGGTGTCTTTTGAAGCACAACAGTTTTAAATTATGAGGAAGTCCATATTTTTTCTTTGGTCCCTTTCAGTTTTGTTCTCATATATAAGCAGGCTTTACCTAACCAAGATCACAAAAATTCATCCTTATGTTTTTGTTTAATAATCTGATAGTTTTAGCTTTTGCCTTTATGTCTATGATCCATTTTAAATGAGTTTCTGTGTATGATATGAGAACTGCATTCCTTTTTTATGTGGATAGCTAGTTGTCCTATAGCACTATTTGTTGAAAAGACTATTTATTTTCTCCCCATTATATTGTCTTGGCATCATTGTTGAAAATCAATTGACCATAAATATGAAGGTTTATTTCTGGACTCTCAATTCTATTCCATTGATCTATATGTTTATCTTTATTCTAGCACTGTGCTGTCTTGATTACTTTAGCTTTGCCATAACATTTGAAATAGGGATATGAGAGCCTAGCTTTGTTCTCTTTAAAAGTGTTTGGGTATTCTGTAAAATCTCTAAATCTTTTTTTTTCTTTTTTTTTTAGTTTTTTTAAACGTTTGTTTATTTTTGAGACAGAGAGAGATAGAGCATGAACGGGGGAGGGTCAGAGAGAGAGGGAGACACAGAATCTGAAACAGGCTCCAGGCTCTGAGCAGTCAGCACAGAGCCCGACGCAGGGCTCGAACTCACATACCGTGAGTAAAATCTCTAAATCTTAAGTTATGGAGTCCTTACCCTGTGGGTGGGCAATAGATGGAGAAGACATCTTGTTCTACCACTTGCACACCTATCTCCTTCACTTCTTACACATACACAGTTCCAGCTAGACCGTAAATTTCAAGAAGAAAGGGATCACAATCTTGTTTGTTTTTAGATCTAACATTTGACCTACTCCTTATTATTATACTGGTTTGTTTCTGAGTTCAAAGAGAGGGAATGTTACAGCCTAGTGGGAGATTACTGAAGTTTTCATGAAAGTAGTAGTGTGTCATTGCATTTTAAGACAACTAGGATTTTGGTGGGGTGAAAAAATAGCACAGGCCAGAAAATAGAGAAAGAAAAAAAAAGATTATCCAAAAGGAAAAAGTAACGTTCCAATTCTTGGCAGACCCTAATAGGATGCCCTACTTTCTGACATTAACTACCGGGAGTTAGTACAGACCCCACAGATTAAGGGCTTGGTCTCAAAAGACTGCCCCTGATTTTAGATATCAATCACACGTCCCAGGTTGTCACCTGGGCTTCTGACACTGGCTATAAATTGGGTATTCCCATGACCCCCTTCTTACATTCGAAATTTTGATAAAGTGGCTGATAGACCTCAGGGAAATGCTTTACTTACTATGACTGGCTTTTTATACATGATATTACAAAGGATACAAAAGAACAGCCAGTTGAAGAGGCACAGAGGGATGGTCCAGAAGGGACCAAGTGCAAGAGCTTTGATCTCCATGGAGCTTGGGGTGGGCCACCCTTTCAAAACTTGGATGTGTTCACATACCTGAAAGCTCCATAACCCAGTCATTCAGGTTTGTTTGTTTGTTTCTTTTGTTCTGTTTTGTTTTATGTGAATTTCATGACATTAACTGACTGAGCCACCCAGGAGCCCTAGATACATCTCTTTTAACCCACATCTTAACAAAGAGCTTGTGAGATGAACATTAACAACTTTTTACATATGAGGATGATAAACCTCAGAGGTAGTAAACTACACAAGGTCAGGAAGCATGAAAATGCCTGAACTGGGGTCATAATCCAAGTCTTTCTGGTTCTAAAGATCAAGTTCTTTCACATGATATGATATTTGAGAAGATAATCATTGGTTGAGAAAATGACATAGAATTGTTGAGGACAATCTAATGTGGGAGGCATGGGTTGGGAATATATTAACCTAGAAAGTGGGTTTCCTTAATGGAACATCAAGGAATGGGACATATAAATGGTACTTGATAGAGTTTTTTCCCGAATAGATAAAGGAGGAATAAACCATGTTCCAAAAATTAGTTCGAAACATAAGAGCTTTCAATTTTGCATTATATACGATCTATAGTATTTGTTTAGTTTCACATATTAAATCATATCCCTCTACTCTTCTATTCTACATCTCTGTTCAATAGAACACATTGAAAGCCTAGAAAAGATGAAATTTTAATATTGAAATGCTTTCCATTCTATGTGATCAGAGGAATAAATAGTTGGGAATAAGAGGAAAATAATCTGAAACCACTAAAAACTATACTCATGTAATTACTACATTGTTGATTTTGATGTGAAGGAGAATTTATTTTATTAAAAAACTTAAATGCAGCTCATGCACATATTGCATAGATTTTGTCACTTCGAGGTGCACAGTAACTGTCAAGTTGCTAAAAGAAAAGTCGGTAGTGTGTTTTGACATTTTCGTTCCAAGAAGGGGAACAATAGTAATCACCCCTGTAGGTATTTTGATACATTGTGGACTAAGAAAGTCTTTAGCAATTGTGTGTAATTTGGAGCATACCCTAAATTAACAGTAATCTATTTGTGGGTATATCTTTCATACTAAGGTAATTTCTCACTTCCTCAGTTATTTAATTGTACTTTGAACAGTTTTAGCAGGAAGCTCATTATGTATTCTCACTATATTTTATTTTTATTATACAAAGTCACATTGAAATGAAATGGATACATGCATCATTGACTTTAATGGGATTTTGCATTGTAGGAATAATACACAGGTACAGTGTACTGCCTAGAAATATCTTGTGGGGTAAGAATTACAGGATTATTGTGGAACTCCACAGCCATATAACTCAACAGGCAGTCATTCCTACAGGTTATGGTTTCCTTTAGGGGGGAGTAGAAAACTGAAGGACAAGTGTTTTTAACAAGCCCACATATGAAATATTCATTTTAGAAAGTACTGTCTGGAATACTTTGCAAATGTGAAATTGAATTTATGTAATGCAAAAGAGTTAAGAAAACCATAAAAACTGTGTACTGTATCCAAAGTCATTTCTTGACAAGTGAGAAGCCCATTTAACGAAGATTTCTTTGTAACTACAGTTTCTAAGTGATTTTGTAATAATGCTCAGGCCTCGATCAAGTATCAGTTAGAAGTCTGAGCCAATTGACTTTCTTATGAGGCTAAAAAGGAACGAAAAAATGGCCACCGTGAAGCAAATCAGTTATTCTGGGAATTATCACTTATTGAGCAACTTTTCCGCAGCTATCAGGATGAATGCAGAAGTGGTGGTAAAGAATCAAAGCTCTGAGTCAGGTCTCTCTGGACCTACTTTACTTCACTGGCATTGCACAGGTCATTGCACCTCTGACACTCTTCAGTCACACAACAGGGACAATAATAGCATACAACGCATAGTGATCTTAGAAGGAATAAATAAGTTGTGACATGAAAAGTGATCAGCATAGAGTTGGTTATATAGTAGGCACTCCATATTCCCTATTATAATCCCCCAAATATACACCATAGAATACTAGTGACCCAGCATAATAGGTTGTAACAACACATGCAAGCTAGTAAACAAATAACAACATAAGATGGCGGCCAAATTAGCTTTTGAATCTCAAGGGGAGGATAGCATATGAAGGAATCACTCACATGCACTCAGATAGTAAATGCTCTGAGCATTTCTGCTGTAATGGGAAGTGTTTACCTGTTCCAAATGAAATGTATTGAAATAAACATAAGGCAGGAGGATAAATATTTAAGTAGCATTTTGTCATCTTTTGCATGCCAAATTGCTGTTTACATAAGGTATCATTTATTGTTATATGTAGACTAACATTTTTCAAAGAATTTTCCCTAGACCCTTAGTTGGCAGCGTTGTCATAAGAAAAGGACCACATGCTCAAACATTTCTGGGGAAAAGCTGAGTGAAATAAAAGTTCAAAGATTATTTTATATTCCATTTCCCAATTTCTTCCTCAGTATTTTTGTGACTGTTTCGACAGTGGTCCTTAAGCTGTAGGATCTGAGACAGAAAGAATGGAAAATAAGGAATTATGAATGGAAACAGGGAGGAATGCAGCTTTTATTGGAGATACTTCTTCCATATAGTCTGTTTATTGTAAGATAAATGTGGAATATTGCCTTATTCTCTGGACTCTGGTCCTTTAAGAAGCAGAAACAACATGGGGTGCCTGGGTGGCTCAGCTGGTTAAGTGTCCACCTTCGGCTCAGGCCATGATCTCCTGGTCCGTGGGTTCCAGCCCCGTGTCAGGCTCTATGCTGACAGCCACAGCCTGGAGCCTGCTTCGGATTCTGTGTCTCCCTCTCTGTCTGCCCCTCCCCCACTTGTGCTCTGTCTCTCTCTCTCTCTCTCAAAAATAAATAAATATTAACCTAATTAAAAAATTAAAGAAGCAGAAACAACTTGTTGTCAGTGGTGATGCTCTCCCAGCCTGTACTCATTTTTCTGTCTTTAAATCTTAGGTAAGACTTGAGAAGGAATCCTCTACTTTCACTTTTTCCACTTGTTTTTGGCCATCCTCTGCCTCTAGTCTTCTGAAACTGCTCCCATTAGTAATGGGAGAGCCACCCAATACGAGATTTTATGGACATCTTTTTAGTCTTCACTTGATTTGAATTCTCCACCACACCATCACTTCTACTTGACAATGACTCATCAGAAATTTTAGTACTACACTATGTTGCTAAAATTCACTCTTTTGCTTTATCTTATCTTCCTGTAAGTATCTGTGTTCTCTAAATATTCTTGTGGTACTCTTCTCATCTCCAGCTGATACACCAAAACTTCAATTAATATCTAATGGCTGTTTTATCCCAAATCTACCCCTCTAGATCTAACCTTTCCTAAGAAAGTTAGACCTCTCTTCCACCTCATGTTCCCAAGAAAACTTAAATTTAAGATGGCGTCAGATGGGCTCTTCTTTTTCACCTCTTCTCTTCCCATTCCAGTTGCTCAAGTAAAAAATGCACCCATAAGCCTGGTTTCTTAGCTTCTGTTACTCACTGGTCTGATCAGTGACCCAACCTTATCTATCTCCTTGCTGTCCCCCAATCTCCTTGCTGTGTCAGTTGGACACGTTTTACAATTCTAAGTGAAACCATTTACGTTATCCTTCTTTTATCAGTTTTAAAACTCTCTACAACATTATAGACATTTTTGTCAAATTCCCTTCTAAAACACATACTGAATTATCCCTCTCCTTCTTAACATCAGTCAGCAGCTTCACCTTGTCTGCAAGATAACATCAGAATATACCACCTAAGAAACAATGTCTTTGCTGTCTTTCTTCCTATCTTCTTGATGAGTCCTACCATCTACATATTCTCCTCATCTTCCCAGACACATATCTGGTTGCTCCAGTCATTTCACACAGACCAGCTCTCCCATTTCTGCACTTTTGTATATACTGCTTCTATGCCTGGAAAAGTTTTCCACCACTTGTTTACTTGACAAACTCTTCCTCCTCATCTCAATGTAAATTCTGTCTGCACTATACAATTCAGGAAATAGCAGCAGACTATGGGACTACTTTCTTTTGCACCTGTTACATAGTCTACTTATACTTATGAAAATATGGTTTGCTTTTATCTCCACCAGGACATAAATGCTTTGAGGGCATGGACTGTTCTTTCGTAGTTCTTTTATTCTTGGAAGCTAGCATGACCACAGCAGAAATTTTTTAAAAGACACAAATAGGGAAGTCAGAAAAACTCTCACTGAAAAAGATATTTACATAATTGAAGAGAGCTGCTATGACACATTTTATATGAGGTGTGAACCATTCTCTCTTTTGAGTGGATTTTTTTTTGAAGAATAATTTTCCTTGCATGTGAGGAGTTCTATGTCTGTGGAGGTAATGATCAAGTAGACACTTGTTGAGGATGCTATAGAATTGATTGAAGTCTTTTCCAGTATATTAAAAATTCACTAAGTTCTATAAAAATTATGTTTGATGGTACATAGATGAAAGAATTTATGCATTTCCTTTTGCAGTTACTTTATATTTATGACAAGTAATATTGGGTCTTTCATTTACTCTAGTAATATTAAATTTCCTTTTCATATCAATCTATTTTCATATAAAAGCAAATCAATAAATAAATTATGAATTAATAAGACTACAGGTAGCTTGAGGATATAGAAGAAATATAAAGATTATATGAGGTGTACATGTTTGGATCACAGCTTGTTACAAATCAAATAAAAAATACAAAAAGATGACTTTTGAAATCCTTTAAACCGTTCTGTGATTTTAAACTTAATCTTTTTTTTTTTTTTTTTATATTTTTAATGTGAAGTTGAACACAGTATTTTGCAGGTAGGGTTCCAACGTCATTATGAATATTAAGCTTATTATTTAGTTCAACCCTTATTTTCTAAACCCTTGCATTTAAATGCCTAATACCTACTTTAAGAAGCTTCATCTTGGGGTCCTTATTGATTCAATTCAGTTTTAAAGATTTATTTTTTTATTTTTGTAAATATTTTTGAGAGAATGAGAGAGAGAGCACTCATGTGCATGAGGGAGGAGTGGAGGGGGAAAGAAAGAGACAGAAAGAATCTGAGGCAGGCTGCACACCCAGCACAGAGCATGATGTGGGGCTTGATCTCATGATTGTGAGATCATGACCTGAGCCAAAATCAAGAGGTGGACGCTTCGTTGACTGAGACACCCAGGTGCCCCAATTCAAATCATTTTTAATAGGAAAAAAATTAAATTGTTTTCCTATGATTTTCCTGTTGTCTAGTTATTTTTGTGAGTAATACATGGCTAGGAGTACAAATGCTCTTCGAATAGTTTGCATGTATATGAAAATGCATGGAACAGTCTGTACATGTGTGTGCATGTGTGTGTGCGTTGGTGCATACACATAAATATTTGAAAAGGAAGTCATGTAACAGTTGTCATAGCAACATACCATTGTTTTCCCAAGAGCAAAGTAAATAAGTGCTTTTCGCATAACACCCGCAATTGTCTTGACACTGTGACTTTTCCCCCTAAAGCAAGCCCCTAAATCAGTGTAAGTTTTTAGTAGCAAGGAAGGGAGTTGCATGATTTATGTGCTTTGAGGTGTACCCCCACAAAAGCACTTGGATACTTCTATGGAATATACTTATGTAATCAGATATGCCTCTGCTATCTAAATTATGAAGAAGAGTTTTTTAATGGATGAGATCAAGAAGGTCTCACTTGGTCATTCATCTCTTTGACATTTTCATGGATTTTTATATGGATATTTTGCACAATAGTACAGAATGTCACATATGAGTAAACTATGAAATGGGTTTTAATAAAAGCCATGTAAAACCAAAAAAAGTTACAGTATTAAGGTTTAATGGATGTTGGAGCTGGAAGAGACCCTAAACATCATCTAGGCTAGTATTTCCTATACTTGCTATTGTATCACTTTCAAATTTTGATTCATATTTTTCTATCCTATAGACCATGATTATATAGTTTTAAAGGAATTATTTGAAATATTTTTATTTAGATTAATTTAGTAAAAGGTCTAGCTCATGACATTTGCCAATCGAATGCTAGCTACTATGATTTATAACACATTTTCTTTTCTTCTTTGAATCACAAGCCACTTATACTATCAGAGCATTGATTGATATGGGGAAAATTAAAATGTGGACAAAATTATATCAACAAATCTATACCAAAAAGAGACACAAAGCATTGTTTTCCCTTCATCTTATATAAAACTATCCAGAAGCTCATTTTCCTCTGTAGTTTACTTGCCAATATAATATGTATTTAACCTAATTCTTACATTTTCCCTAAGATGTTTATACGTTTTAGAAAACACCATCATTTCTTTATCCTAAGTATTTTACTGAGTTAATAAGATAATATATGTGATGTGTGTGCTAATCTGATAGTTATTTGAACTTTGCTGCCTCTTTTTTTTTTTCCCAGTGACTAATTGCTATTTAGGCGCTCTGAAGTATTTTCTGGGGAGTTTAACTAGCTGTTGTAAATTAAACTATGAGGCTATGTCCTCTTAATTGAAGTGGAAGTGCAAATAATTGACCTTAAACTTAAATACCTCATGTTCAAGTAAGGGCATCCTGTTCTAGCAACAGGAAAAAAAAATAGCCCTCCATCAATATACCCGTTACTAAAAGCTTAGTAAAGACTTCTGAGAAGGGAATATATAAACACATGCCATATTAAAGGTATTCATTTTATTCTCCCCTGTAAAACGTACAACTTCTGCATCCCTGATAATATTGTTGAATGAATAGTAGAACATTTGTCTACTTATTGATTTCTCTTTTCTGAGCAAATAATAACCATTGGTGACCACTTTCTAAAACATAGCCCTTTCTAAAACACATTTGCCCTATGGAAAGTTCAAAGTGGTGCTGAAAGCATATTGTAAATATATGGGCAGAGAATTTTCAATTTCAATTAAAAGTAGTATTTAAAAGTATAATTGCTGTAATGATTTATGTATTTGACTACTCAGAATGGTTCTATTGGTAGCTCTGAAAATATATCTATTTAAATTGCAATCCTGAGCTCCTAAAGTGCTTAATGAACAATTGGATTGTTGTTCATTATACTGCTGTTAATTTTATTTCAGTTTCTATTAAAGATGCATGTTTCAAAAACTCACCATATTATAGACCAATTTTTCTTGTCTCTTCTTTTCTTCCTTCCCTCCTTTCTTCCTTCCTTCCCTTCTTCTTTCCCCCACCCTCTTTCTACCTTCCTTATTTACTTCCTTATTTTCTTCCTATTTAATGATCTCAACCATTACAACTTAAAATTTGCTTCCCAGTTTTTTTTCCATAAATGTTTTGTTGTCAGAATGCAGTGAAATAAGTACAAAAATTAAGAGTTTAGAAGCTTTTAGAGCAATTTGACATTGCTGTGATACCTAGGGAAGTGATCAGTGGTCCTTTTGCATTCACCAGTGTATACAGCAGTTTGTTTTTGTGGAACTCACATGGTACAAGCTGGGTATTTCTTTAGGCACACTTGGACCATGAAGAGGAGATAGTTCAAGGAGTATTGGCCTAATAAACCTACTATCTTAAGTATTCACAGAGACTGAGTTATATAAAGATCTACATTCTAATTTAATCTCTGCCCTTTCTCTCTTGGGATCGTGGAGAAGGCATATAATTTCTTTGGCTTTATTTCTTATATCTCTACACTTGGGATTTAAACTTGCACATGAAGAAGTCAAAAGGACTAGAATTTTCTTTGTATTATACCTCCTTTCACATTCATATAGATCATTTTAATCAAAGTGAACATGCAGTTTTATATTCAGTCTTTTCCACTCATAACATTTAAATATGTCTCATACATTTGTTATGGTCTTCATAAGTGTACTTTTCAATAACAAACTAATATACTATTATATTACTGTATGATTTATTTAATTATGAACCAATTAATTGTTAGACATTTTGGTGTATTTTATTTTAGTATTAGAATTATTTTTGAATATAAATCCTCATGCATATACCTCTCTGCCGTGGGGGTGATTCTTTTTTGTTTTGTTTTGTTTGAAATTTTAAATGTAGATATAAATCACCTATGACAGTATAATATTCATACCATAAAATTCACATTTTAAAAGTAACAATTCAGTGGTTTTTATTAAACTCATAAAAGCCATGTCACCATCCCTTTATCTAATTGCAGAAGTGTTATCACCCCCTAAGGAATTTGTTTTTAATTCTGTTAGGTATGCATCTAGGAGTGAAAGCCTGAGTCCTATATTAATTCTGTTGAGCATTTTGAAGAACCACCAAACTGTATTCCAAAGTGCCCTCATCAATTTATATTCCCACCAGCAAATGATGAGGGTTGCATGTTCTCCACATATTTGCCAAAACTTGTTATAGATCACCTTTTATTTTAGACATACTAGTGGGTGTGAAGTGATAGCTCGTTTTGTTTTTGATTTACATGACCACAATTACTAATGATGTTGAGCATTCTTCATGTGCTCATTCACCATTTTTATGTCTTCCTTGGAAAACTGTCACTTCAGATCCTTTGCCCATTTTTAACTATTTTCTTTGTCTTTTTATTGTTGAGTTGTAATACTTCTTTATGTTTTCTGGATATTAAATCCTTAGCAGGATATTTTTTGGCAGATATTTTTCCCATTCTGTAGTTGTTCTTTCACCATTTTGATAGTGTCTTTTGAGGCACAAATATTTTTAATTTTAATGAAGTTCAGTTCTTTCACTTTTTCTTCTATCACTTGTGGTTTTGTTGTATCCAAGAAGGCTTTGTCTAATCCAGGGTCATGAAGACTTACTCCTAGATTTTCTTCTAAGAGCTTTATGGTTTGAGCTTAGTTTTAGATCTTACATGTATGTTTATAATACAATTTAAATTAATATATATATATATACACAATTAATATGTATATATGTGTGTGTATGTGTATGTGTAGATGTATATGTATTAGAAGCCCAATTCCATTCTTATGCATGTGGATAAACAGCTGTGTCAGCACTCTTTGTTGAAAAGATTATTCTTTGCTCATTGAATGCTCTTGACATCCTATTTGAAAATCAACTGGCTATAATTGTATAGATTTATTTCTAGACTGTCACTTCTATTCCACTGATAGGTTTCTATCCAGTCAGTACCACATTGTCTTTTATTTTTTAATGTTTTTATTTTTATTTTTGAGACAGAGACAGAGCATGAGCAGGGGAGGGGCAGAGAGAGGGGGAGACACAGAATCCAAAGCAGGCTCCAGACTCTGAGCTGTCAGCACAGAGCCCGACATGGGGCCTGAACTCACGGAGTGTGAGATCGTGACCTGAGCTGAAGTCGGACACTTAACCAACAGAGCCACCCAGGTGCCCCCACATTGTCTTGATCACTGTTGTTTTACACTAAGTTTTGCAATTGAGAAATGTTAGTCCTATGACTTTTTTTCTATTTTAAGATTTCTTTTTCTATTCTGGATCTCTTGAATCCTGAGATCACATTAAGGATTATCTTGTCAGTATTTGCAAACAAAATAAAAACAAAAACAAAACAAAAAACAAAACAAAACAAAAATAGCAGCTGGAATTTTGATAGGGGTTTTGTTAATTAGATATGTGTGGGTAATATTGCCATTCCATCTATATTAAATCATTTAATTTATAAACATGGAGGTCTTTTCTATTTATTTATGTCTTCTTTAATTTCTTTCAATAATATTTTATACTTTCCGTGTACAAATCTTATACTTCTTCAGTTAAGTTTGTCTTCAGGTATTTTATTCTTTTGATGCTATTATAAGTGAAATTGTTTTATCAACTTTATCATATGGTTTATTGCTAATATAAAAACATTGTTTTTTTTAATTTTTTATAGTAATCTTGTATCCTGCAACCTTGATAAACTCTAGATACTGCCCCTGCACTTTTGGTGGATTCCTTAGGATTTCATACATGCAAGAAAATGTCTGAAAATTGAAATAATTTTACTTTTTCCTTTCTTGTCTGGTGTCTTCTGTTTCTTTTTCTTCCCTATTTGCTCTGCCCAGAATCTCCAGGACAATGTTGAAATGAAGCATTAAGAGCAACCATTTTTTTTGTTTTGTTTTGTTTTTCCTGATTTAGGGAAAAGTTTTAATATCTGTCATGTCTTTTCACAGATACGATGTTATCTGTGAGTGTTTTAAAGAAAAGCTTTATCAAGCTGAGAAACTTCTCCTTTATTCCTAGTTTGTTGAGTTTTTTTTAATCCTAAGAAGGTGCTTAATTTTTTGCCATGACCTCTACATTTACTAAGGTAATCATGTGGATACTTTCCTTTATTCTCTTAATATAGTGTACCATATTGATTGGTATGCATATGTTGAATATATTTTCCTATGGATTCTTGAAATAAATATCACTTAATCACATATATAATTATTTTTATGTGTTGATGGTTTTGGTTTGCTAGTGTTTTGCTGATAATTTTTTCACCAGTATTTGTAAGAAATATTGCTTTGGGATTTTCTTGAGACGTCTTTGTTTTTGGCCCCAGCTTAATACTGGATTTATTTACTGAGGTGAGATATGTTCCTTTCTTTTCTGTAATGTGAGCAAGTTTTAAAAGGATCATTATTAATTCTTTTCTCAAGTGTTTGATAGAAATAATAAATGAAGTCATTTGATTCTGGGCTTTTCTTTGTGGGAAGTTTTAATATTATTAATTCATTCTTACTTGTAACTTTAGGTGGATTTTGTTTTGTTCTGTTTCGTTTTTCCTTGAAACAGTATTGGTAGTTTATGTCCCTGGGAATATTCTGTTTCACCTAGTTTACTTAATTTGTTGGCCCATAGTTGTTCACAATATTCCCTTATAATCCCTTCTTACAGTATTTCAGTGATACTGCCCTCTCTTTCATTCCTGATTTTAGTTATTTCTGTTTTCTCCTCCCCCCCCCCGCCACAGCTGTCTAGCTAAATGTTTAGCAAAATGATTTTGTTGTTCTAAGAACCAACTTTTTGTTTGATTTTTATGATTTCCCTATTCTTCCATTATTTACATCCATTTTAGTGTTCATGATTTATTTCCTTTTGCTTGTTTTGGTCTTAGTTTGGTATTCTTTATCTTCTTAAATTGGAAGTTTAGATTTTTGATTTGAGATCTTTCTCTTAAAAAATTTTTAAAATATTTATTTATATATGAGAGACAGACAGAGAGACAGCAGTGGAGTGGCAGAGAGAGAGGGAGACACAGAATCCGAAGCAGGCTCCAGGCTCCAAGCTGTCAGCACAGAGCTGACACAGGGCTCCTACGGACGAACTGTGAGATCATGACCTGAGCTGAAGTCAGAAGCTTAACTGACTGAGCCACCCAGGTGCCCCGGTTTGAAGTCTTTCTTTCCTTTCTTTCTTTTTTTTTTTGTTTTTACTATAGGTATGTAGAAATATAAATTTCCCTCTATGTATTTCTTTGGCTGCATCCCATAAATTTTGACATTTTGGGGGTTTTTGTTTTTATTCATCTCACAATATTTTCAAATTTTTCTTGTGATTTCTCCTTAAGTTCATTACCACTTAGGAATGTGTTGCTTAGTTCCTATATAATGTTAATTTCCCAGATTTTATTCTCTATTGATTTCCAGTTTTATTTTCTTTTTTTTAGAACACACTTTGTAAAATTTCAGTTGTTTTTAACATATCGAGACTTGTTTTGTGACCTAACATATGTCCTTTCCAATGTATTCTCCTGTTGTTGAGTGTTCTATAGAGGTTTCTTAGATCTGGCTGATGTCTGTGTTGTTCAAGTCTTCTTTTTCTTTGTTGATTTTCTAATTGTTCTACATATTATTGCAAGTGGGGGATTGAAATCTCCACAATTATCATTGACTTGCTTCTCCTTTCAGTATGTCAGTTTTGCCTCACGTATTTTGGGGCTCTGTTTTTAGGTGCATTTTTTCATTAGAATATAATGAGAGGGAAATGTAATTTATTGTGAAAGCACACACCGGAAGTCCTAATGGTAGTAAATGATTACTCAGGAGTTAAGCTACATTTCTTTCATGTCGAGCTTAAAGAAGAGTTGCTAGCATATCATCATGGAGGCCTGAATTTATCAATATTATTGCTAAAGTGGTGCAAATAATTCCAAAGAATCCCTCCCCATTTTCTCTGTTCTTTCTCACCAATACTATCTGCTACTTTTCTTTTTCATTCTGATCTCAAGCTTCTATTGCTGTTGGCTTATTTTACTGACAAATTGAGGCTAAACCCTCTGTATATTTTTTTCCTTCCTCTAAATTTCAGGTTCTTGCTTCAATGCATGTTTCTCTCACCTAGGTTCACCATTCACCACTATCTATCTACAGTCTCCATAGAGAGGCTGAATCACATACCATGCCATTTTGAGACCATTAATGAACCAGCTTTGCCTATAACCATACATCTACTATCCTTAATTTTACTCTCATCTCTGACCATTCTAAATGGCTTTTTACCATGGTGTTTGCTACTTTTGCCTATACTGTTGGAATATTCTGTACTGTCCGTTGAAGATTTTCATTCACCCTTTTTGAGGTAGGGTAATCAAGCAATTAGAATCTCATCTTCTGAAAACCCATATCTCTACTTATTAGCTGTGTGATTTTGACTAGCTTACTGGATGTCTCTAAGCCTTAAGATACTTATTGGTATGTTGGTAACTTTTACTTAATAAGATTATTGTGGTGATAACAACTGTAAACTCATTTAAAATTTTAACTTGAAAATAGTAATCACTCAAAATACTATGAAATACTATGAATACACTATTATTTTATTTATTATTTTGAGATTCTTTAGGAAGTATTCCAAGATCAGTCTTCCACTCTGAGTGCTGAATTTATGGGGTTTTTTTATTAGCTGATACTCTCAATCAACATATTTACACATATAAAAATAGATTTATAGCATCACATGAATCTTTTTTTTTTTTTTTAACCTTTGGGCTGTGAACTCCGTTAGAGTTTAGATTGCATCAAATTCATTCTTGAACATTCAGGGACAAGTATACATAACTCTATAATTTGGCAATTTTATTTCTTTTTTTTTTCCAATAAGAAGATTCTATACTAAAACGAATGAAAGTAGTCATCAAGGTATTCTCATCCTACACACCTTTCCTTGAATTCTGCCATAGGGGACATTTTTACACCAGTTTTACCATCTTGATCTTGGAAACAAAAGACTTTCAAGATCTAAACCTTGATTAAGGATGTTTCAAATCTGTTCTTGAGTTGAAACGAGCATGAGATAGTTGGCCCTACTCTACTGAGTGTAGAAGTTTTTGTCACTGGAGCTGTCTTGAGGTAGAATGGAGAATTAAGGTCATAATTTCTATACAGGTTCAGTTAAATAAACTAAACATAAATTCTTTGTACTCGTTAGATTGGAACTATTTTCTGAAAGTTAGGAAAAAAAGTAAATACTGACCTAGAAGATCAAACTGGCTGACAAGTAAGGAACCAAAAATTGATTTATTTTACAAAAGAGTCATTTTCTCTCTTTTGCTGAGATTTATTGTAAGATATCTTGGGATATATGGTTAAGAGAAAAAAAATGAATAAGTTTGGCACAGCTTTTTAAAAACAGGTTTGATGTGTTTGCAGAGATAATGGGAAAATATAATAATGAATTCTAATGAGTAGTATTATCTTACTATTTATCTGTAAAATACTTATTTGTAAGAGTGTTTACTATGATTACCAAATATTTGTTTTTGATGATGCTTTCCTGAAAGAGGAATATTTATTGATTGCACATGTTCTGGGGAGAATTTTAATCACAGATTTAGTGAAGAAGTGTGACTGTCAGAAAAATCTCTGATTTCTCACTAGCAATTCCTCCCTCTGTAATATTAAAATACTTTATTTCCATCACAGCCTATGTCCTGTTTAACAGAAAATTGCACACTATAAAATGTTTTTGGGTGTCACTAGCTCTATTTACACATGTATTATCGTGCTTTTCCTCTTTCGGGTATGTGGAAGGAATACCTTTTCTAATCCTTTTGATAGCATACGTGACTACATGAGTTAGTCTGATAATAAACTGAACTAAAGCAAAGTGTGTTGCTTCTGAATGGATGAATTCACAATTAGTTGCAATTTTGCAGGATAGAGAAAGCATATATTAAGATGAAATTTTCTATGCTGATAACAAGTCATCAAACACTTGCTTAAATCAATACATATTTATTGTCTCACTTTCTTTTTTTTTTTTTTGTGGATCGGGGTCCAAATTTAGCTTAACTGAGTTCTTTGCTTAAGATCTCAGTAGTATGCAATCAAGGTTTCAGCTGTACTACATTTCCATGTGGAGGCTTGAGTGGGAAGAATCCATTTCCAATATCATTCAGGTTGTTGGCAGAATTCATTTCCTTGGCAGCTGTAGAAAGTCCAGGCTTCTTACTGGTTATTGACTAGAGGCCATCTTTATTCCTAGCGTCTGCCCACAGTTCCTAGAGGCTCCCCACAGTTCCTTGTGTGCTTTCCCAATATGGACACTTACTTCATTAAGCCAGCAAAGAGAGTCTCTAGAAAGCAATCTGTTAGCATTGTGGAGTCTTCTTGTAATAAAACATAATAGTGGGAGTACAGTCCTGGTCACCTTTTCCACATTCTGTTGACTGGTAAAAAATCATAGTTCTTACCTACTCAAGAGAAGAGTGACACAAAGGTGTGAACACCAGGAGGCAGGAATCCTCTCATGGTAATTTTAGAGTCTAGAGTTCATCCACCACAAAGAAGAAGCATTACCCCTATCAAATTCCACTGGACATAGAACCTAAGTGAGAAATAAGGTTTTGTTACATTATAAACTGGAGATTGCAAGGTGGGGGGAGAGAGTGGGGGGAGGGGGATATTTGTTACAGAAGCAAAATCTAGTTCATTTTGACTGAGACTATGGTATTAATGTAATCTTTGGGTTTCTTTTAATCTAGTTCTGATGTGTAATTTCTGTACATTACTGTTATATCCTATATACATCCCATTTTTGCATCTTTCACTCTTTTGTACTTGATTCATTATGCCTTTCTTTCATTTGGTAGTGAACTGTACAAAGTAACCTCCATACCTATTTCCTCAGTACTTTGCAGATCGCCTGACATGTGATAGAAATGTTCTTTCATGTGTCCTGAAATGTTTCTGGAAATTAAACCTGTCAAGTGTCATGGCCAGCACTAAATTCAATAACCAAAATCTTCACTGAGTCAATCAAATTTTGGCATGATGCCATTAGCTATGTGGTGGTCCTTGATAAGAAGGAGCCTCAAGAAATCCTTGTATGTACTAGTGGGTGCTGTTGATGATTTCAGCAATTCATTCACTGCGTCTTCATTGGGTCTTCATTAACTAATGGATCATCATGAAGGAGAATTTTCAGTTCCCACCATTGGAAATAATTATACTTACCCAAAATATAGTTTTGTTTTACCTTTTTTTCCCCATATTACCAGCTGTAAATGTAGCTGATTCATATTCTCTCAATGATGCGACTATTAGAAATTATTTAGGGACTAATTTTTTACTAGCTTTGAGTAAATTTATTCGTTTCTATATGTTATGTAGCATAGTAGCCTTATGTTAGCTCCATCTTTGTTAGTCACATTTAATCCTCTTCTAGTATATTTTCTCATTAAAAAAATAATTTTATGTTACTATGCTACATAAATCTTTGCTCTGAAAAGGAAGTAAGGCAGCTTAAAAAGGTGGCAAAAAATAGACACAGACAGTAGATAGATACATAAGAAGGCAGGCATATTTAATAGCACTTAGTGAATGTTTACTGAATTATTTAGAAAATAATTGCTTTATTCACATCTATAATGACAAAGCAGAATAAGATCCAGTATTTGTGCTTTGAGAAAAATACAGGCACTGGAAATAAATGCACTTAGATTCAAATTTCAGTTTTGCTACAAATGCGCCTTATTAAATTGGCTTTCTTTTCTCCAAACCCTTATTTTTTTTATACGTGAAATGCAGATATTGTGTAATTTAAAGGTTTATTTTGAGAAAAGAATACAGTAACATCCCTACCATAGCTAGCGTTCTGTCTGACAAGTATTAGTTAATAAATGGTAGCTATTTGGCTATACATATTACCATAGTCAACTTGTTTACTATAGTGTAAACATAGAACAAAATTTTGTACCTAAAATCACTTTTTGTTTTTTTTTTAATATCAAAACTCTAATTCAGTTAAACAAATGATTCTTTGTTTAATAATCTGGATTTTCTCATTGCAAAGATAACCGAAGAATTATCCCTGATTAATAGAAGCTTGCAGTTTCCATAAAGGGAGATGGATATTAATAGCAGAGATCTCACAGACTGTACAGACTATTAATGGCATATGAGTATCTTCAGTTCTTTCATATTAGAGACAAATATATTAACAGTGAAAACAACATTGCTAGTTCATGACCAAACTAAATACATTATATAAAATTTCTTACACTAAAAAAAGAGGTTTTCCAACGTTTTTTTCATCCCTTTCTTCTTCCCTTCCTCCTTTTCTCTTCCTTCCTTCCTTCCTTCTTTCCTCCCTCTTTGCTTTTTTTCCTTCATTCTACAAAAATTTAGAAGGAAGAAAATACATTCTCTGATTTCCTTTCAGTTCATATTCCCTAGAAATGAGGGGACTGTTGATGAGAGAGGCATAGAATAGACAGGCAAATAAACATATACTATATCTAGTGATAAAAATGCTATCACAGAATATAGAACAGGACAAAGAAGAGAAAGCAGTTGCAGAAGCCAAAAGTAAATAACAATTGCTAAGTGTGTAAGTTTGTTCCAGGAATAGCAAAGGAGGGTAACTGGTCCACAGCGAGGGTGTGGGAGAATGGCAGGAAACAGGGTTAGAAAGGTAGAAATGATGGGCTACATTTCAAGAGCCCAGCATAATCCTGATGCCATGGCCTTTGGTGACTCTGAGCAGAGCCTCACAGTTTCCTATCCTTCCAGCAGGGTTCTCCATGCCTGGCTGACTCACTGGTGCACTGTGGTTAAGAAAATGTGTGGGTGTTCCTTGGCATTGTCGAGACCATCAGAAAAGTGCTGTCACTAAGATTGTGCTCAGATTGATGGATACTTCTTGTCATTCTATTGAGTATGGCATTAGATAACATCATTACTCACGCTTTTGTCCTGGCAAGATGGCTCCCCACTTCCCTTATACAGAGAGGAATAGAAATTAGGGCTCTTATCATGCAGGGGGTTTGATATGGATATGCCCCTCCCTACCTCTACCTCAGTCCCCATCTTCTTTAACTCACACTTTATGCTGAAATTCCTTCAGTTCTCAGTCCTGACTTTCCCACTTGGTGGAGAGGTAATATATGCACTTTATGTCCTAAAATAATTTTCAGTGTCCTAATCCTTCTTCCATTTCCTCATAATGTCTTCTTTAACTGTCTCCCCCACAACTAAATTTCATTTCCATTCTTTAATTTCCTTGTCATAATGCATTTAATGATGCACTGTAATTACTAAGGGGGGGGGACTTTATTTTATTTCCCAATGGACTGGAAGCGTACTGTGCACAAGAACCTTACGATGTTCAGAGGCTAGGACAAATTCTGGCATAGAAGTCATTCCACAAGTATTATTGAAGTAATGGAGGTCATTAATGGTGGAATAATAATTTACTTAGTTCACTGAATTGATCAGACATTTGGTTTTATTGACTCTTTTTTGCTTGATCTCTGTTGAACAACAAATGGCATGAGTTTCTGACTAACAGAGTAAGAAGTTGAATTTTGATTTCCTCTGTGAATTTGTGCCAGGTTGCTCAGGAGAGAGCCATGCTTTCATAAAACACAAATGAATAGCTAAAAATGAACTTCAACCCATGATAATAAGCTAACACCTTGTTATACTCTCAGGAATATTACTTAAATTTTTTTCTTGTTTGTTTGTTTCTATGTATCACCACAATATTTTGTATTGAAGAAGAACTTTAGGGTGTTTAGCTAATAGTGCCATAGCCCTATGGCACCATTTCTTAGCTGAAGCTAAATTTCTAAATTTAGTGTGAAGGAAGACTATCATTAGAAGATTTTTTTTTTCATTT
This sequence comes from Panthera leo, assembly GCF_018350215.1. Taxonomy (NCBI): domain Eukaryota; kingdom Metazoa; phylum Chordata; class Mammalia; order Carnivora; family Felidae; genus Panthera; species Panthera leo. The sequence continues at coordinate 37,418,775 of NC_056693.1, forward strand.
GGAAAAAAATAAAAAGACCTTGTTACTTCAGTATAATAAAAAATAAACATAGGCTTGGCAAATCAATTTGAAAAGTAAGACTTTGGAAATTTTCCAGAGAGATTTTAATTATGCTCAAACTATTTTTCCAAAGACACTCTCCTTTATATAAATAACTTCTGAGACATAGGCATATCATATTAAATAAGCCAAGTACAGCATTATCCTGTGAGGATGAGGAAGTATGTTGTATATAACTTTTCAGATTTAATCTATTTGATAAAGTATTTATTTTTATGACTTCCCAGATTTTTTAACTAAAAATATGAATACAAAAAAAATTTTTACCAACTACCCGAACAATGTAGATAGAACTCTATGCTTCATAGTTTATAGTTATCTTACACATATAATTGTATTACAGAATTCAAATTATATGAGTTGATTCTAATGTTTTCTATTTCCCTAGTCACTAAAAAATTGATCACTAAAAATCAACTACTTTAATATTAAGGAATTAACTCCTCTGCCTTTTTTCTCTTACAGTTTCCAAGTTTTGCTCATTTACTTCTACTGCCCTGAGCTGCTGGTATCCCTTGCTCATTTGCATTAGGATTCTGAATTCTGTATTCTTGTCAGGACTTGTATGAAAGAAAGTTCAGCCTCCCTAATACTGTTCCAAATACATCTTATCTTTAATATTTTGACCATCTTATTCCTAAGGAGACTTTCCTTAGCTATGTAGTTCTAAAATGGCTATTGCCCAGTACTTTTTGCAGGGAAACGTTTATGCCCTTGTTTGCTTAGTTGTTGAATTTTTACCTCACTGTGTTCTGAGTGTTCTTTGCTCTTCCCTTTTCTACTCTGTTGGAAGGGATATCTTAACTCTAATCTTTTGGTCATGAAATTACCTTCCTCGTTGACTTCTAAACTTCAGCATTTGAGCAGAAATATGGCTATGGTGCCACTTCCTGTGTAACACCATGCTTTATCCTATGTAATCATAGCATGCTTAGGGTAATATCATTAAATATTCCCCACCCGCTGGACTGTGACAGTTCACATGAATTTCATTTAATCATTTCCTGCCCAGCTCTGTGTGAACTGCCCTTTCCCCGTCTTTTGTTAAGTAAGCTTGGTAGGCATATCATATACATATCCAATTAAATAAATTTTTAAAAAGGTCAAACTATGTCCATGGATAAACTGAACTGCCTACTTTAAAATTATTGGATACAATTTACTTACAATGCTTCAGACCTCCAAAGTAAATGCCAAGTTGACTTTATTTTTTTCTTTTAATTTATACAGAATGGTAGCTTCCTCATTCTTAGATGCACTTTAAAATATGGTGAAGAAGTTTATTGTTATTCTAATTCTTCTTTTAATTTTTATTTGTTTTTTAATATTAGCTCAAACATTCTCAAAATATCAGTAGAAGAAGTGATAAATATGTGTAACACTGTATATTGGGGAATTTTCTGTGTTAAACATTGTGCTGGGCATTTTACGTAAATCAACTTACTTAATCTTCACAAAAGGCTCTAAGGTAAAAATTATCTTCAATTTTCTGGTAGAAAAGTTGATACTCAAAGAAGTTAAGTGACTGTCCCCCAAGGTATCCAAATACCAATGACAAAACAGATTCAAACTATGATTAGCTGACTTTAAACCCCAGTTATTCCCACAGTATCTTTTAAAAGCCTACTACATAAAATACGTATTTGTTATTATGATAATGGAGTAGAGAAAGCTATTGTGGAGCTCAAACCAAAATACTGCAACAATAAAAATACCACCAATCTATTTGTGTCCAAGGTTCTGTTACATAATGTAATTTTTCTATCAATTTTACATACATGAAAGGTAGAAAATAATGCATCGAATTAAGCTGAGAAAATAAAAAAAGATAGCCTGCGCTAGATAGTGTGCTAGTATAGAACTTGATACACTTGGAATGTTCAGTCAAAGGGAACTATTAATAATATAGTTTTCTTCGTCATTCAACTACCATACTGAGCACCTGTGAAGTTCTAGACATCTTATTGGATAAATAGGGATACGGGCAAATAATATACCCTGTCCTCAAGGAATTTAAAATAGACTGAAGAAAGAGTATATTCTTAATTTATGTCGATACCAATTGTCAGAGTGATATTTAGGATTACACAATGGAATTATAACAGCAAAGTTTTATAATGAAGGACCCTGAAAGGGGAAATCTGAGAGAGTTTCTAGAAATCAAAGGAGGAACCTCTCAGGAAAGGAAACTTGAAGATTTAATGTTTGTCATCTACTGTTATCCTTTAGGACTTAGGGGGGCCTACTCAATAGTGTTAACTGTCCAACACTGAGGGAACACTCTTGGAGAGTGGGTGTCAGCCTTCAGAGGGGGTAGCTCTAACCTTATTTACTTTTTGAAAGCTTGCAGTGGGTCCACACTCCACATTTCTAAGTAACTATTTAGATTCCAGAATGTTCAGATCCGGCGTGCACCCATCAGCATGTTCAGTAAGGAAAAATATGCAAAAAATGTGTATATCTTCTAGTCTCCAGGTCCTCTTAGAAAGAATTTTCAGTGTATCATTAAAACAGGTGTTCAAAGTCGTTCTCTATTTTTGTTTTGGTTTTTTGCTTGTTTATTTTTAAATATATAAAGGAAGAAAAAATGGTGTGAAAGCCACAGAAACCAACGTAAGAGATTTGCATGTTCACCTTAAATGTGATGCTGTAATAGACTGTATAATTCTAAAGTCAGAGTTTTGTGTTCAACACAATGCCTAGAAAATGTGAAGAACTTGATAATTTCTTAATTTCAAATAAATTGAAATCATTAGAAATTTTCTTTTTCTCAAGCATAAGAGTTATGTAAATTTACCAGAAAAAAGTTGAATAAGACAGTTAAACCACTGATCTCATACAAATTCTTGCAATTGAAAGTAACTTGTACTCCTTGGTCCCTCATTGAACATCCATTAAATATTTTTGTCAGATATTGTGCAAAACCATACTGAAGCCATAAAGAGTACATGCCTTTTTTTTAAACCCAGATTTTCTTTTCTTTTTTTTTTTTTTTTTTAGTGTTTGTTTATTTTGAGAGACAGAGCAAACAAGCGAGCTTGAACAGGGTAGGGGCAAAGAGAGGGAGAGAGAATCCCAAGCAGGCTCTGCATTATGCAGTGTGGAGCTTGAGACAGGGCCTGATACAAGCAAGTATGAGAAAATGATGTGAGCTGAAATCAAGAGTCTGATGCTCAACTGACCAAGTAACCTAGGTGCCTTATCAACCCAGTTTTCAAGATTATTTCACTGACTTTTGTACTTAACCTTCAGCCTCAAAACTTCCAGGAGGATAGGGGCACCTGGGTGGCTCAGTCGGTTAAGCGGCCAACTTCGGCTCAGGTCATGATTTCGCGTTCCATGAGTTCGAGCCCCGCGTCAGGCTCTGTGCTGACAGCTCAGAGCCTGGATCCTGTTTCAGATTCTGTGTCTCCCTCTCCCTGACCCTCCCCTGTTCATGCTCTGTCTCTCTCTGTCTCAAAAGTAAATAAACTTTAAAAAAAAATAAAAAATAAAAATAAACTTCCAGGAGGATAGGAGCATAATAAGCAATCTATAGTCTGGGATAGTGAATTAATGGAATTTTTGGAAATAGTGAATAATGGGAATTTGTACCTTACAGATAACATACTCAGTGACAAAGCATCCATCTCAAGTATGACTAAATATTAATAAATCTCAATCTGAATAGAAAATCAAAGAAGCAAACAATTCTCTTATGCAAATAGCAGCAATTTATTGTGCAGTTAGAAAATAACGATCTCTAAAAATAAATGTTTGTAACAAACTATCTCATGCATATAAGTAGATCAACACAACAATTTATTCCATATTCCTTTGAGTCTTGCTGACAGACCTAATACACAGATAAGATTTCTTCTCTAAGAGTTATCTTCATTTGTTTTATTTTGTGTTAGTGCTAAGGTCATATTGTTATTGAAATAATAGATATCTGAGATTCCTGTAATATATATTTTCTTTATTCTGGAAGTTGATTCTGAAAAGTGAATATCCCAAAACTTCCTGATAGGATAATAAATCAGATACCTCCTGTTAAATGAAAGAGTGGAGTCACGGTATTTTAAACTTGGAGATCTCTTTCATATTGACATCAATTTCCCTGCCTCTTTCACTCATTCATTGAACATTTACTGGACATTGTTTTTTATTTGCCAGGACTTACACTGAGCATTATAAATATAGTATTGAGTAGAAACAGTTATAATCCCTGAAGGTATAGTATGGTGGGGAAAGCAGAATTTAATCAGGTAATTATACAAGTGGAAGTAAGTCCTCTTTGTGGCAAGTGCTCTGAAGGAGAGGAATATGCAGGTGCAGTAGGTGGCTGTGTCTTAGTCAGGAGTCAGTAGTGTTTCTCTGAGGAAGAAATGGTTTGAGTAGAAAGCCTTCCATTAGGTGGTGCCCTGCCTTCACTGACAAATGAATGTATTGAGGATTTTCGAGGAGAGTGGTATGAGTTTCTGCCACTAAAGAGGGCCCAGAGTTGTGAATTAATTCTGACAATGGAAGTCTGTTAGTGTCATTTCCATACCCTAAAAATCTTAGAAAAAGCCATACATTGATAAAGATTTTCCTACTCTTATAAAGTACAGCCTATATTTTTATGTGCCTTTTCCAGGTAGAGATTTTCTCTCTCTCTCTCTTTTTTCAATATATCAAGATAAATAAGGCTGAAGCATGAAGATCATGGTGATTGTGCCAGATAATGGAAGCCTGATGGATAAACTAGAATGTAGAATTTCAAAGAGGATATTAAAGGCTAACCTGGAAACACGTTCTGAGAGGATAAAATGGAAGCTGAGCAATTATTCTCAGCCTTCACTGCAGATAAAATAAAAGGAAATGAGTCAAAATTACATCACTTTTATTTTAAGAAGATAGCATGCATTACCAAGGTACATATGCAGTGCCTAGAAATCATTAAACATATGTGTCTACAACAGAAAGGATCGTATCTCCCCAGAACTATTCTTCCCTCCTTGTCTCTCCCATTTTTCCTTAATGGTCTACCAGCCTCAGGATCACTCCAGGTCAAAAACACAGACACTGTCAATGGCATTACTACATGGAATCACTGGCCAAGCCCTACCAATTCTACTTCAAGAATAACACTCATAGAAAGACAGATACCACATGTTTTCACTCTTATGTGGATCCTGAGAAACTTAACAGAAACCCATGGAGGAAGGGAAGGAAAAAAAAAAAAAAGAGGTTAGAGTGGGAGAGAGCCAAAGCATAAGAGACTCTTAAAAACTGAGAACAAACTGAGGGTTGATGGTGGGTGGGAGGGAGGGGAGGGTGGGGGATGGGTATTGAGGAGGGCACCTTTTGGGATGAGCACTTGGTGTTGTATGGAAACCAATTTGACAGTAAATTTCATATATTGAAAAAAAAAAAGAATAACACTCATAGTTTACCACCCTTATCCTAATTCAGGTCTGCAGTATATCTCACATAGAGTATTTTAATAGACTTTTAAGTGGTCTGTTGGAGCTCAGACTGTCATTCCTGGCATCCATATTGCATTTTGTAAACAGTGTTCTTTCCTTAAAGAACATCCACATGCGTGGATTTCTTTCACAGACTTTAGTTGGCAGACAATAGGGAATTGTCCAAAGTTTTAAAACCCTTTAGTGTATAATTCAGTTTCTCTCAAGAACTATTTGTAACAACTTGTATTGTTTTTATCTCATTATGATCTATTCCTATAATGCATTTAATGAATTTTTAATAAATGTTTATTGAGCAGCTACTATATGGTAGTAATTAGAGATACAAAAGTAGAAAAGAAAGTTCTTTGTCAATACTCAGTGAATAAATATAAGCAAATTTTGTATTTTATCGTTCAGCAAGCTATGAAAACATATCATGAGAGAGAAGAGCAATTCTAGTCTAATACATTCTGTGATGTTCCTTCTTTTGAGTTTCCTGTTATAAGTATACCAAAAACTGCTGAAATTCTTTAAGGGACATTTGGATATAAAGGTAATGACTACAGTAGTTTACATTTGCAATTACTTCCCCGTGTTGTCTCTGACTTTGAACATGACTTAATTGTTTATGACAAATTACTGTATCGTTGTTATCGCATAACAACAATGCATTCTGATGATGCTTCCTTTTGAGGACCTCAAGGCATTTTTAAATGGCATTATTTAATACGATTTACATCTAGCCTCTTTTATAGATGTACGTATGCACGTTTTGCAAATAAAGAGGTGACATTGTTTCTTCTTTGGCTTTTGGCCTCATTTGAGAAAGTTCACATTAAATTTGCTATATTAAATAAATGCCAAGTATTTAATATAAGAGATACTAGATTTGTACTGACAAATTTAGCTTAGTTTGAAGTTCACGACTGATCAGGTTTAAATATGAAAACAAAGGTATGTATATATGTACAAACACATAGCAGACTGAAAAGGTGCTTAAACTCAAAATAAGTGAATCTGATCCTTCTTTCATGTGACTGTTTATAAGCAAACCTATGAACAAATGATTTGTGGAATTTCCCATATAAGTTGGAATTGAAATTCACATCTCTTGCTTGCAAGATATTCTATATTACTGGGGAAGACCTCAAAGTAAAGGAGTGACGTGATCTCTTCCACTATCCTGCCCCTACCCCCATGGCAACATGATTTAATGCAGAGGGTATGGGTTTCAATCCAGGCAGACCTGAATTTGAATTCACTGTTTCTGTTCCTTAGCACTGGGACTTTTTTTTCAATGGGTAACTCTACGTCTCAGTCTGTTTTGGAAAATTTTCAGTGTTTTTGAAGAGTCACAATGTCCACTTGAAAGTTCTGTTGTGTTGAGATGAAAGTTTGTAAAGCCCTTAACAAGTACTCGGCACTTAAAATAAACATCTCTTTCTAGCCTTCTTTCTGCTGTGCTTGTGTAAATCAGAGCTCATTTTGGAAATACTTATCCACCTAACATTTTAGCCAGATAAAATATTCTCCTCTTTCTTCCAGCCTCCAACAGTTTTCAATTCAAGCTGAGATAAGCAAATGGAAATGGAAGGGCAAAGGGCAAAGGGCAAGGTCAGATCTATAAGGATAAACACAGAATAAAAATCTAAATACCCAGTGCTTTTCCCCATTCCTTAGATAATGTGCAAACCATTTCAGGAAGTTACACTGACTTCTTTGGTCACAGATATGCCATCAGGTCTCTACAACAGAAGTGCTCAAGTGAAGCGAACAGGTGATATTGATAAAGGTTTCCAAAGCACTGAAGAAATCGCTTCAGAGCAGCTCCCATGTTGGGTTAATGTAGCACAAATTTAACAAAATAAGAAAACTAGGACATAGCTCATGTAAGTCTGTAATTGCTTTGAGCTTCACCACAAGATTGTTGATCATATCAAAAAATATACTTTATTTTCTTTCTAAACGCTTCTCTCTCTCTCTTTCTCTGTCTCTGTTTATCTGTCTCTCTCTCCTGCACTTGACTGATAGATTCCAAAGACAGAAATACTAATGATTCTGACAGAGTTAAATCTGAATATATTACTTTCTCATATTTGCTATAGTTATGATATGGACAAGTGTTTTCATTTCCATTCATTTATTTATCTTTTGCTAACTTAATTGGTTTGAATTACAGAAAGATATGGTCGCTGAATACATGATCATATTGAGCATTTGCTTAGTGTCAGTCAGGCACTGAAGAGATCAAGGACATAGTCCATGTATCTGGTAAAATTGCAGGCTAACTGGGGAGACTGGAGTAACAAATCTCAAAGAAGCAATGGGATTTTTATAACGAATGTCTCCATGCCACGAGCTAGAGGAGCTTGAAGACCAAAGTGACTATGCTTCTGAGGTGGATTAATTAGGTCAACGAAGCTGACACCTCCCATTCTCTTCCTAATTTTGGAGGGGAGAGAGAGATTTGCTAGGAAGTCACTCTCGAGTAGTGTAGGGGGGACATAGTGAGTAAAGGGAAGAGAAAGGCATTTCATGAAGAATATGCGGAGCATGTACGAAACCCATAGAAAGCAAGTGACTAAGTATTTGGTGGACTGTGGGAAGTTTACAACAGTTGGTGAGTGGACAGTGGTGGAGAGACATTTATATGCATCCCTGACAGCGATATTTGTGAAAAGCTGTTTATACTGTCCGCTTTACTTCCTTGTCCCTTTTTTCTGTCTCAGCTCACTTCCATCAGGCTTTCATTCAAGCTGCTCCACTGAAACCAAATCTGCCAAGATTATTAACGATCTCAAAGTTGCCAAGTCTTATCGTTACTTCTCCTCCTCATCCAACTTTTTGACCAAATATCTTCCTCTTAAAAGCAATTTTTCAGTTGGCTTTCAGGATGCACACACTCCACGGTCTCCTTCTACATACATCTGCAGCCTGCCTTCTACATTTCATTCTACTTGTCTGGTTCCCCCATGTCCTCCTGGCTCCAAATATGGGAGTTCCCCAGAGCTAGTCCTTGACCATCTTCTCTACTCAGTCATTACTTATTACCTAGGAAGTCTCATTCTGCTTTATGATATTTAACTTAGGTACTCATAAATCACATACTTACAGATGATTTCCTAAACCCCATACCCAGTCCAGAGTTGTAACTTTAATTGCCTACTATGGATGTGGATTTGAATATCTAAATAACATAGCAGAAATAGCACATCAAAAGGCAACCATTGGCATACCTCCCCCCGGTTACAGACACACGAATGTGAACATGCATACATGAATGCACACACATGCACACACATGCACAAAACCGTGTCCCTCCCCTGGTTTAAACAACTGTAGTGAATGATGATCAGATCAGAGCCCTAGGCATCACACTTGGCTTATTGTTCCTTTATACACTATTTGGTGTCGATTAACAGTATCTTGAATTCAGCCATTTATCACCAGTTCCACTATTACCAACCTAGTCACACAAATTTTTGCCATATATATCTTGCAGTAAAAACAATAAAAAAAATCAGTATAGACCCTATTGTATATGCATATATATGTATTTAATTGCATGTGTATAATTAGCTAATTATAAATATATATTTCTAATTGTATATAATTGCTATATTATTACATTGACAATGAAGTGAATAGGATTTTAACAAATTTCATTAAAGTAGTATAGAAAGAATTCTTGCTCATAGTAAAAGTCCTGTTAATACTTTAGTGGCAGCCATTTCACTAACGTGGCTTCATTATACCTTGGTTTACCATTCTGAATTTAGAACTAGGCTTTATACCATAGACTATTCTGATCCTATTTGTGGTTGCTGCTGTAACTCCAAACGTTGTTTTTTAAAAAGATTGTAATTGTGTAAATGCATGTTTGACTGAGTTTCTTCCATTATGTTCTCCAGATTTATCAATTTTATCCACCAGTTGTGAATTTTTGCTGAAATTAGCGTGCTAAATGTCAACTTCCCTTGTGAAATCAGTTATTCTTGCAAACTAATCACAAAAAGTTGCATGTTAATGTTTTTTAGCACACAAATTCAAAACAGACAACCTCTTAGAATATTTGTAAGGTAGTTTAAAAATTCTATTTCTGGGGTTTTAAATAGTATAGGTAACAGGGTTTTTGTGATACATTTAACAATTTTCAATAACAAAATCCTGTTAAATAAAGATGTTTGCAAATATCCATTTCCAGGATGCTCTCTCTCTGAAGCATGCATTAAAAAAATAATTCCAATATAGCTAACATACAGTGTTATGTTAGTATTGGGTGTACAATATAGTGATTCATCAATTCTGTACGGTACTCAGTGCTCATCATGGGAAATGTACTCTTAATCCCCTTCACCTGTTTTAACCATTTCCCCACTCTCTGCACATTTAGTAACAACCAGTTTGTTCTCTATAATTGAAAGTCTGTTTTTTGGTTTGTCTTTTTTCTTCTTTCATTTATATTGTTTCTTAAATTCTATGTGTGAGTGAAATCATATGGTATCTGTCTTTCTCTGACTCATTTCACTTAGCATTATACCCTCTAAGTCCATCATGTTGATGTACATGGCAAGATTCCATTCATTTTTATGGCTGAGTAATATTCCTGTGTGCGTGCGTGTGTGTGTGTGTGTGTGTGTGTGTGTGTGTGTGTGTGACATCTTCTTTATCCATTCATCTACCAGTTGACACTTGGGCTGCTTCCATAATGTGGCTGTTGTAAATAAAGCTGCAATAAACATAAGGGTGCATATATCTTTTCAAATTAGTGTTTTCATATATTTGAGGTAAATACTAGTATTGGAATTACTAGATCATATGGTAATTCTCTTTTTAATTATTTGAGAAACCTTCATACCAGCACACATTTTTTTTAAATTTGTTACTGTATCACTCATTGTAAACATAATGTTTACCTTGAAAAGACAAATTAATCATCTTTCCCCTAAAATGTCTTTTAATAGGTCAATACTAATAGTCACTTCTTCCATGAAAGGACTCATATTTGACACACAAATCTTTTGGAAATAAAAAGAAATGTTTAGCTCCTCTTTACATTTAATAACTTTTTTAAGTGCTTGGACACAAAGTGATAAATGAACTTTTGTGAGATGAATAAAATGTTCACAGGCTCATCCCATCTCCTTATGAAATAGAATAAAAAGTCTAAAACTGAATGGAAGCTTTATATTAGATGTAAAGGCATATAAATTGCATTATGTAGCAAGACACTGAAGCATACAAACACGTAAGGGAGCAAATAGGGACCCCAGGAATGCTACACTATTGAAGGAAATTGAAGGAAAGCAGGATTGTGTCTACACCTGGGGATCTGACCATTGGAACACATTACAGCACTGGTGTCAGTCTACATTGCAAATAAGGGTAAAGCTTATTTTTTTTTTCTTAAAGTTAGTGTTATAAATGGAAGTTCTAATAGTTTCTTTCGCAAACATTTTTATTTATATGTGTCCTTGGCCATATACACAGTAAATTACTTACTCTTTCTCTCTATCCCTTACACATCATCCTTGTTTTTCATAATATCATTTTTAGAGTTTATATCTGTGTGTCTGTTATTTCTTTCTTTTACTATCAGGATACAGGTTCCATAGGAGCAAGATTCTCAGCTCCCTTATTCTCAGCACTACTCTCATTACCTAAAACAGTACCTGTGTGAGGTAACAGAAAAAAATATATATATATACACATATATGTATATTTATACATATATGTGTATATACATATATACATATACATATGTATATATACACATATATGTATAAATATACATATGTATATTTATACATATATGTGTATATATGTCTAATATATATATATATATATATATATATATATATATATATATATATATATATATGAATCCATTCCTGGTTCCTGGCACAGAGCTCCTAAAACCCTTGTTAATTTCCTTCTTAAGTGCTGAGAGCACTAAGAACATCTCTTGCTCTAATCTTTGCTCTTTGACCTCATCCCAGACACAAATCTCCTAAAACCCTTATAAATTTCCAAAGCGATGAGTGATAAGTTGTCTCCTGCTTGTTAATGAGGTAGCTTTTGGAAAGCACCTAAGAGTGGAAGCTGGCTGTCAGTGGAACCAAGTATGTGATTGGAGGCTTAGAATTTTCAGTCCAACCCCCTGACCTCTGGGTTGAATAAATGCCCAGTGGCCAATGATTTAATCAATCATAGCTAAGCAAAGAAATGCTCAAAATGCTCAAAGGACTGAACTTGAAGAACTTCTGGATTTGTGAACGTGGAAAAGTGCTGGGAGACTGGCTTCCCCACAAAGGTTCATGAAAGCTCCGAAGCCCTTCCCACATACCTTGCCCTATGCATCATTTCCATCTGGATGTTCACCAGTATTCTTTATCATAACCTTTTATAATACACTGGAAAATGTAAACAAAACGTTTTGCTGAGTTATCTGAGCCACTTGATCAAGTTAATCAAACCCAAGGTGGAGGGGTAGTCACTGGAACTTCTGATCTATAGCTGGTGGGTCAGAAGCACAGGTGAAATCTGGGATTGCAAGTAGCATCTGAAGTGGGAAGAGAGGCAGTATTATAGGACTGAGCGCTTAACCAGTGCAACTTGACCCTATTTCCAGGTAGATAGTGTCAGAATTGAGTTGCCCTATAGGCCACCCAGCTTTTATCATGGAGAATGGCTTAGTGTGGGGAAAACCTCTATACATATAGTGATGAAGTGTCAGAGGTGACATTTGTGAGGCTTGTGTCCTGTGTAATGAGTGAGGAGTTACTGAAGAGAAAGACTCTTGGATACAAAACTGTGTTTTTCCAACTAAGTCTGGTTTGGAATGAGTGTTCATTAAACATTGAGTTAATAGGCTGAAGGAGTTAGTAAAATTCTTTCAAGACTTTTCTTTGCTAATAGGGCAGTGGGACTTATATTTTATTTGTTCTTTTGAAGACCAACATTAGTGATAAAATGTAAATATTCAATTTAGTGTTTTATTTTAATTTTGCTTGAATCATAGTGGAGATAAAAGTTTTTTTTTTTTAAAATAGAGAATACATTTTTAAGTGCCCCCCTCCCTGACATATACACACATATTGGAACTTATAATTGTTCTCAAAGTTTTGGCTTCTGTCTAAAGTAAGATAAAGATTCTCACCTCATTAATAAATATTAGATTGAGATTTTATCTTATCCAAGCTGAGGTTTAGTAGCATGAAATCATTATAAACATATTTTAAAGGTATCTTGCTAACGATCATTGTTTAGTACATGGACCTAAAAGTTTCCAATAGGCATATCTTGAGAATATAATTAAAAGAATATCTATGGGGAAAAGTGACTCCACCAATAAAATGAGTCTTTATTCCATTGGCCATATGTTCCCACAGCTAGGTAACTTCAGGAAACCGAAGATGGCACAAGTTTAGTGTAATTTAATACCAGAGATGAGATGAGCTAGTTAAGAAATTCTCCTTTTCAAGGATATCATTGCCCACAGTTCTGCCCCCTTTCTTTGCAGAAGCACAGGGTCCCTTCTGCCATGGTTGTGGATGCTAAGGGAGGAATGAGTTTAGAGGCAAGAGGGGCTCAGTCTGGCACAGCTCAGCACCATCTGCTCACTCTTGGATTCCACAGATGTTCTATACCAGAAAACTGTGTACGTTAAGGATTAACATGCTCAGTGGGCACTCAGAGCCCCACCCAGTGGAACATCTCTGTGGGTAGGCTGTGGCAGGGTGACAGGGAAGGCACCCCCCCCCCCCCTGCTGGGACTGATGCTGGGCCCTGATGCTGGGAGACTTTGAGAGGAAAGGACTCTCCTGCTTCCTTGAACAGCCCACTTTGCCAAATAGCGCATCTGAGTGACTGGAGCTAAGAAGCAAATTGCACACCATGGAGAGAGTAAAGTATGGTGGATTGAGCATTGGACAAAGAGTCCAAAAGATTTGGCCACTGTTCCTGGCTCTGTCGCTGACTCCTTTTGTGACCTTGAGGAGGTCATACAACTTCTCTGTGTCTTTGGTTTTTTTCTTTCTAAAAGCCACCAGTCTTTCTTCTTCTTTCTGTATTCTTATTATTATTCTCAGAAGGTTTTTTTTCTGTATCTATTTGACTTTCAGATATGTAAACTTTCCAGAATGTCTTGGGGGTTTGATAAGCCCCATGGATTATCATAAAAAATATATTTAAATAGCTAGCTTCATAATTATGTTAAAACTGGTTTTAGTGTACTCTCATTTCAAAAGCTTTCTTTAAAAGGAATATAGCAAACCATCTATCCTGTTTTTTTGATAATGCTAAATGGTGGGATATTTAGTACCCTAAAGCATAAATATATGGACAAAATGAAAAATGATTATCTTTTATTTTCATTATAAATGGATTATTTTTACTAGTTATTCATCATTCTTAATTTTTACTATGTATAAGTATGCCATGAAGTACAAAGAAAGCAATCAATATAGTCCATTCTCTCAACTGGTTATATTTGGGTGCTGTATCAAAACATGTCCTAAGAGAATACCCTGCTCATCATCCCTGACCATTCAATTTACATTTTCTTACATGTACATGACAGCGTTCTAGTTACTGCTTTAGTTATGGTGCAAGATTTAAAGGGTGGCCAGAATTTGAGAAATTTGAGAAATTTGACCATGACTTGCCTGGACTGTGAGGCTTGAAAATGAGGTTCCTACTAAAAGCCCTTCCTACATTGTTCTGGTGAGTCATGTATGGAATAAATTAACGTTTGCAGTAGAGAAGTGATGGAGGAAAGAATAACCTTGACTCTGATTCTAGCCTACGTCACATATCTGACCGATTGGTTGGTAATTCTGCACACAACTAATTAGGAAAGCAATAGAAACTGTCTTGGGAGAGAGAACAGCTGAAGTATAAAAGCATGTATTTTTTTTAAAAAAAGTTTATTTATTTATTTTGAAAGAAAGAGTGTATGTGAGCCAGAGAGGGGCAGAGGGAGAAAGGGGATGGGGTGATCCTAAGCAGGCTCCATGCTATCAGCTTAGAACCCAACCTGGGGATGGATCTCACAAACCATGAGATCATGATCTGAGCTGAAACCAAGAGTCGGATGCTTAACTGACTGGGACACCCAGGCACACCAAGAACATGCATTTTTAAACGGAGTTTATATCTTGACTCTGTCATGTAGTTGCTGTGTGATATTGGCACTTTAACCAACAACTCCTTGCACTTTACCTTTTTGTTGGTAAATTGAGAATAAATAGTATCCCAGCTCCATAAAGCTTTGTGTGACAGTTGAATGAGAAAATGCGTGAAAGTGCTTAGCATAGTGTTACCTAGTGATTAGCTTTGCTGTGCTTGTTGTTAGATGGCTGGAAGATTCCTTTACTGACTCCTTACAAGACCTTGTCTAAGAGCGATTCATTGATTAAGCACCTATTGTAATGTCTTAGGATGGGTTCCCACAGAAGTAAATGCTGAGATACAGATTGAGTGTAAGCCATTGATTTGGTAAATGATCCCTGAAATACCAGTAGGAGTGGAGAAATTACAGAAGGGAAGACAGGCAATGTGGGGTATGTTAATGAGCAGGTTACCTTTACAGGCAGTTGAGGCTCATTCGCATTGTTGAACTCTAGTAGATCTTAGGGAATGCTCCCTCAGAGGTATGCCTCCCAAGAAGTGAGGATGTTAAGGTATTACCCTTTAGTTCTTTTCTCTCACTGGAAGAGGGATGATGATTGGGGCATTCATCCTGCTCAGTTTTGTCAGGAGGAGATTGTAGGAGGGCACTTCGGTGAGCACAGAGTTGCAAGTAAAGAGCAGGTATAGACTTAGCATCATATAATGTCATGCTGAGGCCGCACATACTATGGATCATAGATGTGTTAATTCATTGAGGGGATACCTTCTACAATGAATACATATGTGTGTGTGTGTGTATACACATACATAATATCTATATAATGAATAATGAATATATATATATTACATCATCATGTTATACACTTTAGATATATTACAATCTTGTCATTTATACCTCAATAAAACTGAAAAAAATAAGTACCTGCACCTCCATCCATCCCCTTCCCCATTGACAAAAACCCCTCCCCACCCCTGGATTGGCACATTTGTTATAATCAGTGAACCTACATTGACAAATTAATAGCAGCCAGTCTACAGTTTACATTAGGGTTCACTCTTGGTATTATACATTCCATGAGTTTGGAAAAATGATGGTGGAATTCAGGGCAGGATGCTCCCAAATATGCCACTTTGGCATGTTGATTATTTTGAATTACATTTACATAAGAAACAGCTGATCTAAGAATGCTCTGACCTCCTGTCCCCCTAAAGGCAAGAAATAAATCTCCAACATAGGAAATAAACCTCCCTCTACCAGGAAGAAACAAGACATTCTTACTGCCAGAGATAGGTATTCAGGGCCAAGAAGGCTATATAAACAAATCTTGTTACTTCTGTATTAATTTACTACCCCAAGCACAAACTTCTTTGTCTTGTCAATTGTTCATGAATTTCTCATTTCTTTGTCTACAAAGTATAAAAGCAAACTTCTTTGTTCACTTCTTTGAATCTCATATTTCTATGAGCTCCCTTACATGCAAATTAAATTTTTTTCCTGTTAATCTGTCTTATGTCAATTAATTATTAGACCAGCCATAGAATTTAAAAGGGAAGAAAGGAAAACTCTTCTGTCCCTACAATGATATGTATCCAGAATTATAGTATCATACGGAATAGGTTCACGAGCCTAAGAATTCTGTATGCCTGCTTTTCATCCTTCTTTCTTCACTAATATATAATGTATAATAAACTATATATTATATACTAATACTTCTACTATATATAATATATAATACATAATTATATATAATATATAATACATAATTATATATAATATATGCTAATATATTCTATATATAGTGAAACAATGGATACATTGTCTCCATTATATGTAATGAATAGTGTATCATATAATATTAGCATATATTTTACTAATATATAATATATACTGTGTATGTTTTACTGTTTCCATGGTTTCACCTTTTTCAGCATATCATATAGTTGGAATCACAGAATATAGCCTTTCCAGAGTAGCTTCTTTCACTCAGGAATATGCATTTAAGTTTCTTCCTTGTCTTTTCATGGCTTGACAGCTCATTTCTTTTTAGGACTGAAAAATATTCTTTGTCTGGATATCATAGTTTATTTATCCATTCACCTACTAAAGGACATCTTGGTTGCTTCCAAGTTTTGGCAATTATGAGTAAAGCTGCTATAAACATCCATGTGCCGGGTTTTGTTTAGACATCGGTTTTCAACATTTTGGGTAAATACCAAGGAGCACAATTGCTGGATCATATGGTAAGAGTATGTTTCGTTTTGTAGGGAGATCACCAAACTGTCTTCCCAAGTGGCTGTGTCGTTTGGCATCCCAGTCGCAGTGAATGTGAGGTCCTGTTGTTCTGCATTCTTGCCAGCATTTGGTGCTGTCACTATTCTGGATTTTCTTTATTCTACTAGATATGTAGTGCTTTTGAATTGTTCTTTTTATTTTGCATTTCCCTCATGACCTGTGATGTGGAATATCTTTTCAAATGCATATTTTTCATCTGTGTAACTTCTTTCATGAGGTATCTGTATCTGTTAAGGTCTTTGGCTCATTTTTAATTGGGTTGTTTTCTTACTGTTGAGTTTTAAGAGTCCTTTGCATATTTTGTGTAATAACCCTTTACCAGATAAATATTTTACATATTTTTTCTTTTGGTCATTTAATTTTTACATCAATCTTATGGAGTAGATTTTTAATAATATCTACTTTATATGGATGAGAGAAAGACAGCCCAGAGATTTATTTTATATTTCTTTTCTAAAGATCCTGCAGTTAAAAGTTGGCAGAGATGGGACTTGAATTCATGTCTATACCCTGGTCATTAAAATGAAGTAAAACTTATTTCCCAGTTTCTATTCTACAACTATTTTTAACATCTCTTAAAAAATAATTTAAATAAATACAATTAAACATTATCACTCTTTAAAATATTTACAGATACATTTTCAATATGTGAATATCTGCCTCTTGATAAAGATGCACTTTGAAAATATTCAATTAAATATAATTTTTAAACAAGATTTTTTAAAGTCTTAGGAGGAGGAAATAAATAGAATCTATGAACTGAAAGTCCTGAGAATGCAAGAACACAATTTTATGTGCTTATAGCAATTAAAAGAGGTTAACAGAAAGGCATTTAAATACAAAATCACATTTTAATATGACTGGAGGGGCATCTGTGTGCAGTTGGTGAATGGGAGCCAATGGTGATTAATAAGTGGTGACATGATCCTTGAACGTATGGTCCCACTTCAATATAGCAAACAATCAAGGTTCAATATCAGTTGTGTTTGCTTGTTTAAAAAAAAATAAATAAATAATTAGATTCACAGCATAAAGCAGCTTAGCGTTAGAGCCCAAGATGTTTAGGAAAATACAGTGGTGGAGGTGAGGCATGGTCACTGTGTGCTTTTCAGCTCTGCTCATTCAGTTTGGAAAACAAAACAGTAGGACAGTGTGTCTCTGGATATGGAAGGATCTGTTAAGTATATGAAAAATAGAGAAAAGCACAGGATGACCTCTTTGTATAGAATTGTGTTGATCAGGATGGTCAGATACGAGCATCATAGGCTGCAGGGTGGACCTTAAATATGTTATGTAGCATCTGCAATAAAGGACTGGGGATAATTCCTTTATCAGGATTGGATGAGGACTCAGTCAGGCAGAGCATGGAGATGGGCATCCCTCTATCCCCCTTTGCATAAGACAGTCCTGGAGTAATTATAAATTGTATGCCCTTTCACTTTTATCTGTGTCCCAGTTAGAATTACAATTAAAAGCTCACCCTACAGGGGCGCCTGGGTGGCGCAGTCGGTTAAGCGTCCGACTTCAGCCAGGTCACGATCTCGCGGTCCGTGAGTTCGAGCCCCGCGTCAGGCTCTGGGCTGATGGCTCGGAGCCTGGAGCTTGTTTCCGATTCTGTGTCTCCCTCTCTCTCTGCCCCTCCCCCGTTCATGCTCTGTCTCTCTCTGTCCCAAAAATAAATTAAAAGAAAAAAAAACGTTGAAAAAAAAAAATTAAAAGCTCACCCTACATAAAAAGAACATAGAACAGTGCCTGGAGCAAGTAAGTGATCAATGAACATTAGCTTGTTTTTATTAAAGTTATTTCTAGTATTATTATTATTATTATATTAAAACTATAACATTTTTATATACTATGGATTTTCAGCATATCCTAGAAGTTAAGTAAAACTGATATTTAACTTTTTACATTTATTCATGATTTACAGGGCCTTTAAATTGAGGATGAGATACATTTCTATTCAGATGTGCTGTGTTGAACCCTTAGTTTGGTGTGGATGGATGAGCTATGCATTTACACAATCAGATTTCAGATCTTAGTAGATTCTTTGTGACTCGGACCCAGTGCAGACATGACTGGGGAGTCAATAAAACTTATGACTGTTGTCTGTCAACAGCTTTTCTTCTTGTTTTACATTAATATTGTGGCTTGTGGGATACATATAATCTCATTCCACTTGAAACATAATTCTTTTCAGTGTTGTGTTGTTAAAACCAGATTTGAAAGAGGTGTAGAGATAGCCAGTCTTTATGAATGCTTCAATTAAACCCCTTAATATGTTATAGTAAGATTTATGCTTCACGTATAGACAAGTGTCAAGAAACTGTAAGCTCCTCAATGGTTTGGTTTGCTTTGGTTTGGTTTCCTGTTCATGTGTATTGTCCCAGAATCTGTCACATTACAAGGCTTGTTGGCATACTGCACATCGTGCATGTGCACCCCCCCACACACACACACGCACACACCCACTGAATGTATCTTTGAAAAGCCAATAACATTTGAGCTGGAAACAAGTGACTGAAATCAGAATAGGGAAGAGCCTCTTACCTGTGAATTGAGAGAAAAGAATTTTAAATAAAAGACTTGAAACTGTTGTCCAAAGAACCTTTTTTGGAGCATTGTGAGATAAACCATAAAAGTCACAATAATAATCATAAATAATTTAATAAAATATCTCCCAAAAGAAAGAAGAGAGGACTGTCACACAACCAAAGTTTATTGTGTGTGTGTGTGTGTGTGTGTGTGTGTGTGTATGTACACACACACACACACACACACACAGAACCTGCAAATTCTTGGGTGCTCCACTTATTG
This sequence comes from Panthera leo, assembly GCF_018350215.1. Lineage (NCBI taxonomy): Eukaryota > Metazoa > Chordata > Mammalia > Carnivora > Felidae > Panthera > Panthera leo. The sequence goes on from NC_056693.1 coordinate 37,438,506, forward strand.
AGCTATAACTGATTCTCTTCACCTTCAGTCTAGGCTAAAGGAAATTCAGGAGATTCTGTACAAAATGAACACTTTTGTTAATCACTTTGCCACCATGTAGGAGCAAGTAGAAGCTCAAAGGGCTTGGAAGAAGCAATCAATGAGGGCTAGAAGGAGAGGATATTGTCATGCTAGGTATTTTATGTTCCTTTCATTTTACCTTTGGGGTGTACTCATGTCTATTGAAGTCTTGCATTTATCCTGTGTCTGCCTCACCACTTCATGTTGGGGTATTTAAAAGGCAAATAATGTGTCTCTTTATTTCAATTATCTGCAGGTCAATTGATGCCATAGACAAGGAATTGCACTTGTGCTTCATCCACAGTTGGACTTTATTTAGATAATAATATCCTAGGCCTTGAGCCTGAGTTGATAGTATAATGAGATGATTATTTGGGGTGATTTGCAAGGAGTAAGTATATTTTGCATTTGTGGGAAATTTAAATACTTTGCGGTCACTTGGAAGATTTTAATGGATTAAAAATGTTGTTGTTGTTGCTGCTGTGTTGGCTCATCCTCCCACTGACACATGGTATCTAATACTTCTACTTTTAAATCTGAGCTAGCCCTGTGACTTGCATTACCAGTATAATATTGCAGAAGTAGCATTCTGGGATATCCTAGCCTAGGTAATAAAAAGTCTTGTGGCATCTATCCAAGTCTCCTCAAACATGTTGCTGTTTATGCTAAAGAGACTTGATGCTAAAGAGACCTGATGTTATATGGAGAGGAGCCCAGATGTGTCAAGATCACCAGTGATCTCTGCTGAAGTACTAAGTGTGTGAATGACCTAGTCTTGGACTCTTGTGACCATTCAGCTACCATCTACCCTGGCTGATGCCATGGGAAGTGAAAAAACCTTCCTGAGTCCCGTTTGAATTCTTGAAAATTTTAGATATAATAATATATCAGTTGTTTTCATTAAGCTTTAGAGCAGTTTATTATACTGTAGTAGGTAACAGGAATAATCATCAGTTTTTCATTCCTTATTGTCATCTCCTTTAGGTGGGTAGGGAACAGCAAAGCCTCCCTGAAAACTGTTGAGGGAAGGAATACAATGCTACCAAGGTAAAGTATATGTGTAGCGTGAGGTACTATATTTTGGACACAATTAGATTTTTTTTTTTAGAGAGCATGAGTGAATGAGGGGTCAGAGGGAAAGAAAAAGAGAATCTTAAGCAGGCTCAGAATGGAGGCTGATGCAGGACTTGATCCCATGACCCTGGATCATGACCTGAGCTGAAATCAAGAGTCTTACATTCAACCCAGACACACAGGTACCCCAACACAATCAGAATTTTTAAAATATTAAGTAAAAGAACAGCAGAGGAATTAAAAATCAAATTGATCTGGATTCAGATCTCATTTCTACCACTAACCGGCTGTTATCATTGGCTTAACCAGTAAAGCTGGATCTCATGACAAGGCTGAATGTGACCCTCTGTGCATCCTCCTCAATCAAGAAGTTTCTCTTGTTATATGAACACAAATCATGGATTTAGTCAAGTAAAGATAAGTATAGTGGTTTTGTAGCAGAAGGAGAAAAAAAAACAGAAGGCATATATTTATTTTCTTTTAGTCTGATTTTTTACTTATGTTTATTTTTTAAAATTTTTATTTAAATTGCAGTTAGTTAACACACTGTAGAATTAGTTTCAGGTGTACAATTTAGTGATTTGACACTTATATACAACACCCCATATTTATCACAAGTGCATTCCTTAATTCCCATCACCTATTTAATCCATCTTCCTGCCCACCTCCTCTCTGGTAACCATCAGTTTGTTCTCTAAAATTAAGAGTCTGTTTCTTGGTTTGCCTCTCTGTCACTCTCTCTCTTTTTTCCCCTTTGTTCATTTTGTTTCTTAAATTTCACAAACTAATGATATGATATACCTACTTTTCTCTGACTGACTTATTTTACTTAGTATAATACTCTCTAGCTCCATCCATGTCTTTGCAAATGTCAGGATGTCATTCTTTTTCTTGGGTGAGTAATATTCCACTATGCATACATATATACATGCATATATTATTATATGAGATATAATATTCCATAATGCACATGTATACATGTATATATATGTGTGTGTGTATGCATATATATACATATATATACACATGTATATATATATACATATATATACACATGTGTATATATATATATATATATACACATACATATAAAGAAGATGTATATCTATGAATGTATACACACACACACACACATATATATGATTCATCAGTATACTTATATATGTATATATATACTGATATACATATAAAGAAGATATGGTATATTTGTGTATGTATACATATGTGTATGTACATACATATGTATATGTATATACCATTCATCAGTTGATGGACATTTGGGCTGTTTCCATAATTTGGCTATTGTAGATAATGCTGCTATAAAAAATTGACACATATATCAATGAAACAGAACAGAGAATCAATAAATGAACCCATAACTATAAGTTCAGTTAAACTTCATGAAAGCAGGAAAGAATATCCAATGGAAAAAAAAAAAAAAAAGAAGTTCTTTAACCAATGATATTGGGGAAAACTGGAGAGCAACATGTAAAAGAATGAAACTAAACAACTTTCATATACCATACAAAAAAATAAATTCAATATAAATGAGAGATCTAAATGTGACCTGGGAAGCCATCAAAACCCTAGAGGAGAATACAGGGAGCAAACTCTGACATTGGCCTCCTCAAGTTCTTACTACACATGTCTCTGGAGGCAAGGGAAATAAAAGCAGTAATGAGCTATTGGGACATTATCAAGATAAAAAGCATCTGCACAGCAAAAGAAACAATCAACAAAACTAAAGGGCAACACACAGAATGGAAGAAAACATTTGCAAAGGACATAGCTGATAAAGGGTTAGCATCCAAAATCTATAAAGAACTTATCAAACACCCAAAAAACAGTCCACTTAATAAATGAGCAGAAGACAAGAATAGACATTTTTCCAAAGAAGACATACATGTGGCCAACAGGCACATGAAAGGATGCTCAGTATCACTCATCAGGGAAATATAAATCAAAACCACAATGAGATACCACCTCACGCCTGTCAGAATGGCTAAAATTAACAAAACAAGCAACACATGTTGGCAAGGATGTGGAAAAAGGGGACTCTCTGACACACTGTTGGTGGTGATGCAAATTGGTGCAACCACTCTGGAGAATAATATTGAGGTTCCTCAAAACATTACAAATAGAATTACCTCACAATCTAGCCATTGCACTATGAGGTATTTACCTGAAGAATACATCAATACTAATTTGAAGGATACCTGCACCCTGATATTTATAGCACCATTATGTACTTGCATATGTTTACCATTTGCCAAATATTTAAAAAACGTGGTTGCCCTAAGGCAAAAGGTAGCTAGAATCCTTTAGCCCTGAGAGCCTGTATAAGGGCTTACATAACCCTTCTCATATCATCTGTAGAATTTATCAATAACAAATTGATGGTCAGCATGTTCACCTTGCTAACAAGATAGTAGTCTCTGGTATAGCAAAGATAGAGGTCTTTGAGACCCCACCTTCCTGATGAGTTCACGTTTTCAGATTCCCTTTCCCCTGCTTGTCTTTGCAAGCAACTTCTCAGCCTTTGCAAACCTGGGGGCGGGGAGGGCTCACTGTGGAGATTTCGCTGAGACTTGGAGAGGATCCACTTCTGACCTGCCGTCTCTCACCTCGCCTCATGAGTTCGCCTCATTTCCTGAGAATCACATGGACTACATCACCCAAGTTGGATTACTGTGTGAACACAAAATTGCTTCACTTCTAGGTTTCGGTTTTCCTTTTCCCACTCATGTTGTAAAGTATATCTATCTCACTAAATTCTTACGAGGACTAAATAAATAACGTAGAAAGCAGTTACTGCCATGTCTGGCACATACGTTGCAGATTCTCAATAATTGGTAACATAGGGAATAGGATTGGTAGAAGTATCTGTTGTGATCATGAAGGTAATAATAATGGCAAACTGATAGCATACTTGCTATGTGCCAGGCACTGTTCTAAGCACTGGGTGTACATTGAGTCCTTTTGGCCTGATGGTAATGCTACAAAGTTCGTATTATTATTATCTTCAGTTTAAGATGATAAAATTGAAAAGTAAGTGAATTAAGTAACGTGTCAGAGTTCATACAACCACTGCTGCTCTTACTGCTGTTGGTAATTCTGATGGAGGTGAAAGGGACAGGCAGAAAGGAAAGAAGAGGCAAAGAAAGATGGAGACGCAGAGACAGGAGAATCGGAGGGAGATAAGTGTACAATGAGTCTGTTATCAGTTGTACTTCTAGAGTCAGGGAAGAAATCCCTCCTTGTCATATTCAAGGGTACCGGAAAAGACACAAAAGTTCATTTCAGCTTCTAGTTTGGAAAACAAAAATGAGAGGCAGCACATAACATTCATAAGGTCAAAGGTCTTGCTTTATAGATATCTGTGCTCACATTGTACTCCTGTAATCAATTCATTTGGACACACAGGAAATGTAACCAAGCAACCATGGGGAAACCCAAAAGATCACATTTAGAATTTGGTAAGAAGTGGAATGAATTTGAATGTTCTTTCCTGCTGGAGCCGTAATTATAGGTTTTAACTACCTGCAGGAGGTTGTAAAGGTAAAGCGAATGGAATAATTCAGCATGAGTCAAAAAAAATACACCATTGAGTGGGGTGCCAGAGAATGTTTACATAAGAAATAATCATTCTTATTAACTTTTATCTGAGGCAATTTCATAATTGATCTAAAAATAGGTGATAAAATAATGTTTGCACTTGTACTAGAAGGAAGACTCTCTTTAAGAACAGTGATATCTGTAATTTGTCATGAAAAATACTTTCTCCCTACCTTCATCCTCTTTCTATACCACTTCAAAGGAAATCAAGCACTTACAGGTATTTCAAGAGATATTTGTGTCTCTTAGAACAGCATCTCCTGAAATTAAGTCAGCAGGTTAATTATGTCAGAATCACATTATAAATAAGGATTTTCGGACTCCAACAAAGATATGCTGTAACAGTCTCTGATTGTGGGTCCCCGAAATCTTGCATTTTTAATAAGCAACCCAGGTGATTTTAGTTTGTTTGGTAAAGTTTGAGAATAAAATTAATTCAAGAAATTTTTATAGAATAATCAAGACTTCTTCATTTGAGTACACCTTTCTGAGCATAATTTTGGGTCTCTAGTTATACCCAATTAACTGAAATTCTTCTCTTAGAAACATTGTATTTCGAATGCAAAATAGTCATTTTTCTCAACTTCTCAGCAATGGAAAAGGAATACAAACACAGGGGTATTGGTATGTCCCAATTTGGGCTCAAACAAATCTGAGTATCTCTTAGGTACCAGCATAGGTCTGCATAGGCAATAGGCTAGAACTAAAGAAGAATGATGGACAAAGGACAAACAAGTTTAGTCAGCCTATATCTGAATCAGAATTGTATTTCTATCAGTTAGTGAATACAGAGAGGAAAATTCATGGAAGATATTACACAAATAAAGAAGTAAGGGGCGCCTGGGTGGCCCAGTCGGTTAAGCATCTGACTTCGGCTCAGGTCATGATCTCACAGTCTGTGGGTTCGAGCCCTGCATCGGTCTCTGTGCTGACAGCTCAGAGCCTGGAGCCTGCTTCCAATTCTGTGTCTCCCTCTCTGTCTGCCCCTCCCCTGCTCATGCTCTGTCTCTCTCTGTCGCAAAAATAAATGAAAACACTAAAAAAAATTAAAAAAAGTAATCCTATTTTATATTAATATTGTTTAAAACTATATGTAATGTATATTCTGTGTATAAATTCTCTCTCTCTCTCCCTCCCTCCCTCTCCCTCCCTCCCTCTCTCTCTCTCTGTCTCTCTGTCTCTCTGTCTCTCTGTCTCTCTGTCTCTGTCTCTCAACTGGATAGGGAATCCTAGAAATTCTGGAAAGGAAAAGTGTTAATACAAGTTTACAATCCTTTTGACTCCATTTGCAAGGACACTAATTCTTCGAGTCAGATGAGTAGAGATCATCATGATTACAGTCCTTAATGACAAGCAGAACTTACTTAAGTAACAGAATTAGACTTGAACATGGGAGAACAGGGAGCATCAAAGGATTGAAATAACAGGAAGATGGAGTTTTCATTCCATGTAGCGAAGAAATATCCATAAGTTTCAGATGGCAAACAGCAGAATAGGCTGTCCTAACAGGGGCTGAATTGATAGCCCTTTAGGAGGACCCAGCCAGAAGCCAAGGGCATCTGTCCCCCAGTAAGGTGGAGGGAGTGGCATATGCCATGGCTGCTTGGGGTAGGAGCTAAGAGGATGCCTGTTTCTCCTTCATGGAACTGTCTAACAATTCTTAAAACTATAGCTGTCTTTGTTTTTTTTTAATTCCACATTTTGTTGCCATGTTCTTTCCACTTTTGGAGTGTCTTTGGTTTAAATTTCAGAGACATAATGAATACTTTGCAACAGAGGTGAAAAGTGTTTATTATATTTCCCAACAGATTATATGTTGTTCACCAGCTGTGGCATATTAATCTTGTCTTAATCCCTGAGCAGTCTGTCATTAGATACCCAAAAGAATCAGACTGTCCTAAAAACTAAAATTAAAGATGTAAAGTGGATGTAATTATGATCAGGTTTTATATTACATCAGTTTTAATCTAATTCACCTAACCATAAAAACACTGAAATAAATGCATAAAAGTTACTGTTCTTTTAGGATCTGTATATCTTTTAAAAACATTTTTTTCACATTAAAAACAGCTTGATGCATGTTGCTGAAATTTAAAACAAGGTTTAAGTTAATAAGAGATGGCTAACTTCAGATTTGTAAGTTTACCTTATCTCCTTTGTGGCCAGGAACTCTAAAACATTTTACATTTAAAACATTTTAGGGGACCCTGGGTGGCTCAGTCAGTTAAGCGTTTTACTTCAGCTCAGGTCATGATCTCATAGTTTGTGGGTTTGAGCCCTGCCTTGGGCTCTTTGCTGACAGCTCAGAGCCTGGAGCCTGCATCAGATTCTGTGTCTCCCTCTCACTCTGCCCCTCCCCCACTCAGGCTCTGTCCCTATCTCAAAAATAAACATTAAAAACAATTAAACATTTTAATATAATGAGGCATCTATTTTACTTGGTATTATTTTTTTATTTGTATGGATTAAATTTTTGCATGATATATGTACAAACATTATTACTGCCCGAAAATAAAAAATGCAGAATTTTTGAAAACAGTGAAATGAACAACTGCTAGTTTAAGTTATCCCGATAAGGATTTTGTTGCACATTATTGAAATGTCCTTCTTCAGAGGAATAAAGAATGTTCTGAACATTTTGTAAAAAAAAATACATACATGCATACATACATACATACATATTTTGAGTAAAGAGAATTTTTAAAGAACCAAAATTTCAAGTTATATCCAGGCTCTGAGGGATAGCTCATACTAGAAACTATATTTATTAATGACTAAATGAAAGAGAATATTCACAAAAAAACATATAACCAAATTGTTTGCATGATTTTTTTATACTATGATTCTTAAAACAAAATGATTTTATACCCAGTTTTACCAAGTATATTTAATGTAAATGAAATACACAATCTGAACCTAGGTGGCATAATTATATGTGTGTTTGTACGTATGTGTGTTGTTTTTAGTAATTCAATCTAATAAGCTTAGAACTTTTCACTATAAATCATTTGCTACATTTTTATTAGGTGGTCATGTGAATAATTTATGGCCTGTAAAAATAATCTCTGACCTGTAAAAGTCTACACACACAAGTCTGAGTCCTTCATTCCCGGCTAATGCCAGCTCCTCAAGGATTAGGCCAGTATCATAGTATATGACTTCTTCTTTTCCTCCAGGCCCCAGACAGGTACAGGAGAGAAAACAGAGCATGCCAGCAGGGAAGCATCACGTGTGTTCCTTCAACAGACATCCTCACATTACTCCATATAATGGGCCAGGGGCTATTCTCTGTGTCCCTGTGTGAGTACCATCTAAGCTATAAGAACATGAGATCATACAAGTAGAGGTTGGAGCCACCCTTGCTTAGCAGCTCCATATTCCAAGGGATCCCAAGTTGCTAATGATACTTCATTCAGGTGAGAACAAAGTTCTCGCTGCCTCATAAGATGTATACAGTTCATTCCTAGACCTCTCGATGAAAGGCAATCTACCAGTCTTAGGGTGACTTTGCTATTAAGTAATATTGCCAGGAACAGAGCTAACATTTCATTTTTACTGGGTTTCTGGGACAGTAGAGCTAGAAGCATGTTGAGCTAAGGTCAATTTTTCATGTAAAAGGCGAAAAGGATTTGTTGACCCTTTACTGAGAGTTCACCTCCAAACACTAATCCCTTTGACATACAAAAAGCAGGTCAATACACAATTGACCACCAGGATTTGAACTATCAAAAAGGTATTAGTTTCCCCTCCATTCCCAAACCAATTAAACCTTATATGGGGGGAGGATAATTAGTATTACTGTGTCTTTTATATTCTGATGATCATGAGGCAAATTTACATAAAATAAACATTATATGAAGGTGTAGGACACAACAGGCAAAGAACAATAAATCTTTTGTTTTATCCCTTTTAGCACAAATGCCTTTCAAATATAATAATCAGTCAATCTGGTGTTTCATCAAATCTGAGGGCACAGTTACAACCCTGTCAAAAAAAAAAAAAAAAAAAGGAAGAAGAACAGTATTCTTATCCTTGTTTGGCATTTAAAACTCAAACTGCAATCCCAAACTTTATATTGTGTAGATGGTTAAATCAGTAGGTGAAGTAAGTGTGTAAACTCAGTATTGAGGAATTACTTTATAGGTGCAGCCTTGACAGTCCTAACTTTAGCAGTAGAAATCCCCACGCAGCTGCAGAAATGCATCCATATTATTATCACTGCCATCGTAAGACATTGCTCAGATCATGATTGGGACACACCCCACACATGGAGATTGGGATGTTCCACAAAGATGTATCTTTGTAGTGCTAGAATTTTGGCAAGTTGTTGCCAAGGTCACTGCAGACCCTTTAGATGTCAGACCCTTGTGTAATCTTCCTAGCATCATGTTCCAGCACTCAGCATTTTTCTCACTTCTTCATTCTCTCCAGCACAGTGGGGCTCAAAGGGAGTTTGCAGTAAAGTAGAGCCTCAGGGCAATTGCATCCAACATGCTAGCTCCAGTCCCTTGAACTGTCTGCCGTCACAGTCACAAACAAGGGGTTGTGAGTGCCCACTTTGGCTCTTCAGTTCATGATTTGACCTGTGTCTTCTGTAATCTGCTCAAATGGTACTAATGCACTTGTATGCATCCAGAATCACACCTGCCAGCCAAGCTGCAGCTGAGTTACTGGCCAGGTCCGTATCAGGTCTGATGGGGACACTGGGCAGTATTTCTTCTCAGTATGAATTTGCTTTCCTCCAGTCTTCTGTCAGTACTCAAAATGGGAATATCTATCTCTTGTCACCTGCTGCAGAATGTTACCATTAAATTTAGCTGGATTGACCCCAACTTAGGCATTAGTGTCCTATCATCATAAAGTTCTCAATTTTTTTTTCTAATTATATTGTACCTCAGCCAAATATGGTTGCTTATCTAAAAAATCTAACCCACTGCTGATACTTTTCTGCAGGATTCACTTTGGGTGGCCATAGGCTCGGTTACACAACCAAACTCACAAGATCCAAATAGGCCACTTTTGGCAGAGGCTTCCCTCAGAAAGGCGCGTGAACAGAAACATAGCAATGGAAGCCCTTGCAGGAGGGTGGTATGAGGAGAATTTCTTCAGTGGGTGTTCTCAGGAGTAAAGCCATTTTCCAGGGACTATTCTCTTCACCTCTAGCCATGTAACAGCACAGATGAAAGAGGACAAGTCACATTAGTTAAAGCAAAAACTACTTAGAGATTCTGTGTTACAAATAGCAATTTTCTAACACTTGTATTTGCAAGGCCCTAATGAGTCCTAAAAAAACATCACAAGAGTAACCTCACTGAGGAAGACTAAAATCTCTCTCCAGGTATTTATAATTCATTCACCATCTTCCTAGCCCAGGTGAAGATTCTCTACCATGGGTAATTTTTAGCATAAGCAAGGTTGCCTGAAAACACAGCTGACATTTTGTCTTAATTAGGTTTTCTGGGAAATATAACTAGAAGCACCTTAACCGACAGCCATTTTGTTTTTCACGTAAAAGAATATCCTTTTGGTAAACTAATTACACAAAGCAATTTATTTATATTTTAAATTTTGTACACAGGCCAAAAATTTTTTTTCTGTTTGTTTCAATTAGACAAGTAAAAGGACGTTTCTTATAGCCAGAATTACAAGTTCCATAGATTGCAGTATCCCAAAACTGCTGTAACTTTTGTTTCTATTTATTAATTGGTAGCCACCATCTTACCAAGATTGAGGTAATGAAGGCCAGTGCTGTCCTGATGAGATGACCTAGAGCCCAAGAATAACCCTCTAACTTCCAGCTCACTTTAGTATTACAGAATTGAAATGCTGCCATTTATAATGGCCACTGATAATAATTTCATTTGTCAGTACACACATTTAATATAGTTGATTGTCTAATTTTTAGAAAGCAGTGATGCTTTTAGTAAAGCCATTTATTCATTGCATTCTTGACAATAAGTATAATCTAGGAATTCTTGAATGTGTGTCTTGTTTGTGTGTGTGTGTGTGTGTGTGTGTGTTTATGTATAAATTTTTTCCCTCTTCCTTGGAATTGTATTACGTGTTTAGAATTGTAGTAGGTACTAGAGGTATAAAGGTGGCTAAGAATGATTTAGTCTCTGCTTTCATGGCATGTAGAATTAAATGAAGTAATGCAAACATAACTGGCATGCTACACATGAGATCCAGAGTGCTGCTGGTTGAGAGGAACACAGGCACAAACTGAACAGATATTTGAGATATCTATTTTTAAAATAAATTTATTTTCCTTTTTTTAAATATTTTTTTGGGGGGAGGGAGAGTACAAATGGGGGAGGGGCAGGTAGAGGGGGACAGAGGATTAAAATCAGGCTCTGTGCTGACAGACTGACAGCAGCAAGCCTGATATGTGGCTCAAGCTCCCAAACCACAAGACCATGACCTGAGCTGAAACTGGACACTCAACTGACTGAGCCCCTCAGGTGCCCCTACTTTCCTTTTTTTTATCTGATCACTTCTTAGACTTTGTTAACAGCAATGAAAAATGTAAAATCTAAGATTATATTAGATTGTATTTAGGTTATACATATTCTCTCTTTGAGGCAAATATATGGTTTATTTTTAAAGAAATCTGTCAAGATAAATCAGTAAAATTTGACATATGATAGGTTATGGATTTTTAATAACTAATGCCTGCTTTATTGGTGAGTTAGAGAAAGCTAAGGTTTTTTGCTTGTTTTTTAAGAAGCACACTTTTCTAACATCCAGTCTACAATTTTGGAGAATGATTTTCTTTTTTCTTAATCTTTGTTTATTTTTGAGAGAGAGACAGCACAAGCAGGGAAGGGGCAGAGAGAGGGGAACAGAGTATCCAAAGCAGGTTTCATGCTGACAGCAGTGATCCTGATTTGGGGATCAAACTCACAAACTGTTAGATCATGATCTCAGCCAAAATCAGGCCCTCAACCAACTGAGCGACTCAGGTGCCCTGAGAATGATTTTCTTGAATAAAGTCACAAGGATCTTTACTCATTAATTTAGACTGGGCTATTATAAAACTTAAATGCCTAAGTTAAAGATTATGAAAATTATGGAATGTTTTCTTCTATTATATCTTTTATTATTTCTCCCTTTTTTTTTTTTAAAGTTTATTTATTTTGAGAAAGCAAAAGTGTGGGGGCAGGGTGCAGAGAGAGAGAAAGAGAGAATCCCAAGCAGGCTCCACACTTTCAGCACAGAGCCTTACGTAGGGCTCAAAACCATGAACCATGAGATGATGAACTGAAATCAAGAGTCAGACAGCTTAACCAACTGAGCCACCCAGGTGCCCTTCCCACCCCATTTTTTTAACCACATTTCATTTTTGAGAAAACTAATTTTCTTTGTGTTGGCTTTCTATTCTTTGACCTAACAGACAAAATTACGCCCTTCTCTGATGATTTCCCCACATTAATTTTGGGAGACCATCCCAATGTGTTATCCATTTTATCCTTTGTGACTTCCAATTGGGTGTTAATTATGACATTCTTTAGCTATCATCAAATTTTCTACATCTCAAAAGTCTTCTTATACTTCCTGTCTCCTCATTTCATACTGTTTTATTGTCCTTTATTATTATTTTCAATTGAGAGCTTATTTTTTTGCCTTTTCATTTCAGCCTGTCTTGTCCTAGAGGATACACATTTGAGAATACTACAGGTTCTCACACTTGATTTCTGGATCTCTGGTCAAATCCCTTTCACAGGTATAATACTTCTCTGAATCTCCCTAATATGTTTTCCCCCCTAATTGTGTACAACTGCTCAACTGAACCATGGCAGGTCCAGATTCAGTGCTTTCAATTGATGAGTGCATCACTGGTGTTTGTTCTCTTGGAAATTCAGGCTGGTACCAGGCTGAATATCACCTCTAGGTACCAGGTTAATATACAGAGTTTCTGGTATAAGTGTCAGCATTTTTTCTAGGAAGCTATCTCCTAATACCTCCACCTGTAGTCTTTTATTTTTACTATAAAATTCCTCCCTGGACATCCATTTTCATGGACTTCATTTCCACCTTCATGTTATTGGCTTCTAATCTTCATCTTTATTATTGCCTAGGACCATGAGTACCTTGTTAAATACCTCTATAGGGATGTCCCCCGAATATTCCCAGCACAGCCTGAAATAGAACTACAGTCCCTTTTACAAATGTTCCTACATTCCACTAAATTGTATCATGTGACATGAAGGTATCATTCACCTTTCCCTTTTAGTCTTTATCTTCATTGTCTGATTCTGAATATCATGCATAGTAATGAGGGTGCTTGCAACTTTTATAAAGAACAATCCATTCACACATTAGGTTAATCAAGGGTCCTAACAAAACAAATTTGCATTTAAAATGATTTTTATTAAAATATAAAAGGTTAAAACTTAAAAAAAGAAATATAAAAAGTTAATGCACTACTAAACTTGTATTGGTGTCTTAAGAGAAAATATAGTATAATTGGAGTGTCTGACATAATTTTTTAATTGTCGCCTCAAGTACCAAAGAGACACAGTGCACTCTGTCCTCTCTTTACCTAACTCTTTCATTTCCCTTCCTCTAAGAAAGATGTGCCTCTACTCTGGGTCTACAAGTGTGTCTTTCTATGATTCCTTTTTCTTTCTTTTCTTGCAGCTTCTCCTAAAACCCTTAAGGACAAACAAATAAAAGCAGCATCTTTTGCCTCGTTAATGTATACATTTAATGACTTATGATGAAGTAATCATTGTAACTTCATAATTAAAGACATGAAAAAGGCAATTATCACTTAATGTGCCCCTTAGTTCATACAATTAAAATGAAGACAAGATATGGCATATCCATTGGGGCCTAAGGTAAGATTTAATAAATACTAAATTAAATCCCAAATTAAACCCAGAAGCCCAAGAGCTACAGTCCTACCACAAGGAAAATATATATGTAAACATTCGATATTTGCCTTTGTGTATTGATCCTTGTCTCCTTGTAATAAACACAAAACTACAAAAAAATCATGTTATACATTGTTACACTTGTTAACTCAGTTAAGTCTTCTATGGCTCAGTTACTTAAAAAGAAAATTAGTTTCAAAATTCCCAGACAAATTAGATCAAAAGTAGTGTTACTTCATATTTAGTAATAATGAGAGGATTAATCCTGGAGTGAAAGTTTGATGTATGATTACTGCAGAATTCAAACAGTATATTTTAAAACATATATATTTAAAACTTCCATGATTATTTTTTTTTGGTTTATTAAATGTTGCCGTAAAATTTTGTTAAATTTTAGCCATTAAACACTTGATGGTTCCATTTAGATGTAATTGTGAGCTATGCTACTACATTTCTTCAGGATAACCACATTTTATTGAGTATGTCATGAGAGACAAGAAGGAAATGACAACCATATGAAAGTGCCAATTTTGGTTTTTAAAAATGGGTTTCTATTTACATAAATCATGAAAACGAATAATATTTTTTAATTGCAAGACATAAATCTGTTAGAACTTTTCGTGAAGGTCACCCTGATTTCCCTTTTGCTTCCCATTTCCAGTTATAAATACTCTTTCCTATAAGCACATTTCCTTCTCACTCCAGTTATAAGTATTCTTTCTTTTCATTGAATTTAATTGCACTTATTACAAATTAAAAAAACAAATAGATATAAATGCAAACAATGATTAACATAATCACTTATTCTCTCTGTTGCTAATACTGACCTATTTGAGTATAAATCACTTATTAAATTTTCCACTTTATAATATCTAGCACATAGCTAATTACATTCACAGATTTTCAAAGTTCGGTCTAAATTAAATTGGAAATCTGGGATCATTCCCTTTGTTTAGTCTGTAAACATGTATTATTTTATTTCACGTTTTTAATATGAACTAATTGATAGCTATTAAAACAAATCTGTCCTCCACTGTGTGACACAATACAAATTTTTTTTTTAAGATTTACATATTTTTTAAGTAATCTCTACACTCAACATAGAGCTCGAACTCACAACCCAGAGATCAAGAATTTTGTGCTCCTGGGGTGCCTGTGTGGCTCAGAATTGTGTGCTCCTGGAGTTCCTGTGTGGCTGAGTCAGTTAAGCATCTGACTTCAGCTCAGGTCATGATCTCACAGTTCCTGCTTCAGGCTCTGTGCTGACAGCTCAGAGCCTGGAGCCTGCTTTGGATTCTGTGTCTCCCTCTCTCTCTCTGCCCCTTCCCCCTGGTGCCCTATCTCTGTCCCTCTCAAAAATAAATAAACGTTAAAAAAAAAAAAAGAAGAAAAAGAATTATGCACTCCACTGACTGAGCTAGCCTGGTGACCTGATACAATTCAAATTTAAACAGCCGTTTCATTCTCATACATTCATATTTTAGGGGATTTTTAAAAATGTGAACTATAGATATTACTCGATCTCATTTCACATATTAAGAATGTGAGAGAGAAGTATTGTAACTTTCTAAAGGCCACACAATTTGTTAACAAATGTAGTTTATAATCTTTCATTTTTTCTCCTATCTCCCTCAGTAATTAATGTCATGTTTTAATTATAATTCCTGTTTCCTAAATGTGTCAACTGATTGCTAGAATGATTCCTGCTTTTAAATTATTAAGATTATTTAGTGAGTTTGTTATATTGTCCTGGTTATTTGTGCTGTAATGTAATAAGGTTAATTAGTGTTCTGTTTTTAGAGAAAAAAAAATTGCTACAGATGAATTTAGTTGGGGAGAGCATCACATTTTAAGCTTTAATCCCAACTAGTTATTAATGCTAATCTTATACTTCATTTTTAAAATTTCTTTTATTTTCTCTCCAAATAAATTCTAAAATTTAGTGCTAATGATTAAAATAATGATGGTTCAAATTTCTTACCACTTTTATAATCATTAATTATAATTATAAATTTCATTAATCTCCTTATTTAAAATACCTATATTATTTAGTTTTTTTTAACCTACACAAATGAGAGACCACCTAATATATCCGACCACATAAGTCATATTTGACTATCTGCCACCCCTTGTATGAAACCAAAAGGTATCTTTGTTCATTTACTTTTCACAGAAACTCAGGCTAAAAACTTCCTAGTATGGATGGATTCTTGATGACCACAGTCGGGTGCCAGTGAAGTGAAGGAAGTGGGAGAAAAATAATAGCGTTGAGTAGTTAGTTTGTTCCTCTCTCTCTAAGACTGGAATGTAGGGTTTGTTCAAATCCTTTTTTCCCCATGTGAGGGTGGTGTTGTTTTTTTGTTTGTTTGTTTTTTAATGTGTAGAATTGTACGTTTCTTTCATTTTATTTTTCGATGACCCAGTGTTTTTTAAAACTGAATTGAAATAACCTATAAGTGTCTTTCTACATATTATGTGCAATTTCCATTGATGTTAAGAATTTTTAGTTTCAGTGAAATATGCCACATAAATAATAAAGGCTATTTATTAAACACACATATATTTTATTTCCTCTTAGAAAACCAAGAATACTGATCCTGTACCAGGATCAGGGAATATGTAATTTAAAATATATAAAAGCAATTGCAATTCAGGAAATACAACAAAGGTACACGATTTGTTATAAACTCATATTTTTCCTGGTGTTTCCCAGTGGCAAAAGGGAAAAGAGAAATGCATTTAGATGAATGTATCTTGTTGTCAGTAAGTAGGAGACAATTATTTTTGTTTAAGAAATATTTCATCTTCACTAATTTTCACATATAAGTTCAATTCAAAACTGGTTATTTGTAGACTATCTTCTTTAATCAGTCACATTGACCTACCGTGGATTCAGAATTGATGTTAATGCCATTACTTTACTGTGCTCTCATAACTCCTTGGAAATCTCTAAAGTTAACCATAATTATGGTTGTTTTTGTCCATTTTCTCTCCTAGGTTGTGAGTTATTCTAATTTATGTATCTTTCATAAAACTTAACCTATTTCCTGGCATATGTAAAAGTACAATAAATGTTTAGTAGATAATAAATGAAAGGAAAAGAGGAAGATAGAGGGAAGGAGGGAGTATATAGTATACACATATAACATATATATATATACACACATATATGACATATATACAGTACATACATGTCATATATATTTGCATTTGTATGCATAAATACACTGTTGATGTGTAAATATTTACCTATATTACATATAAATTATTTTGGAAATTCCTAATTATTTAGTCAACCCAAGCACACTGGACTCTGCTACATGTTTTATTATCAGAGTAAGTTTTAATGCTTCGTAATCTTTAGAGTTTCCTTGTGTGCAGTTTATATTTTTATCATTCCTTCGTTAAGCAATAGAATCAACATAAACTATCATTTTGTGTGTGTTGTCTTTTCTCTGGAATAAAGTTTCCAAAGAGAATAACCAGACATAAAAATATATGAAAAAGACAGGAATATACACCATAAACTTTATGTGTACACATTAATATTATATGAAAATATACTATATACTATTCTGTACTATTATATACTATGTATATTATATATGCTACATATTATAAAGTTTATAGTATGTATATGCTATAATATATAGTGTAGTAGGTGTATAATATACATTCATTATAGTATATACTATAAATAACACTATATGCATATAGTATTTATCATGAGTTTTCTTTTTTCTTTTTATTTCAACTTTGTATTGAAATTCTAATTAGTTAACAGATAGTGTAATATTACACTCCTGTAAAATTACAGGAGTAGAATTTAGTAATTCATCACTTACATATAACATCCAGTGCTCATCACAGGTGCCCTCCTTAATTCCCATTATCCACTTAGCCCATCTCCTGCCCACCTCCCCTCCAGCAACCCTAAGTTTGAGTTTCTCATGGTTTAAGAGTTTCTTATGATTTGCCTTCCTCTCTATTTGTTTTCTTCCCCTATGTTCATCTATTTGTTTCTGTAATTCCAAACATGGGTGAAATTATATGGTGGCTGTCTTTCACTGACTGACTTATTTTACTTAGCATAATGCACTCTAGTTCCATCCACGTTGTTACAAATGGCAAGATATCATTCCTTTGGATGGCTAAGTAATAATCTAGTAAATATATATACCACACCTTCTTTATCCATTTAAGTTAATGGACATTAATGGCTCTTTCTATAATTTGGTTATTGTTGATAATGCTGCTGTAAACATTGGGGTCCTTGTGTCCCTTGGAATCTATATTTTTGTATCTTTTGGGTAAATACCTAGTAGTGCAATTGCTGGGTCATATGGGAGTCTTATTTTTAACTTTTTGAGGAACCTCAATACCATTCTTCAGAGTGGCTGAACCAGTTTGCATTACCACCAACAGTTTGAGAGGGTTCCCCTTTTTCCACATTTTCGCCAACATCTGTTGTTCCCTGTGTTGTTAACTTTAGCCATTCTGACAGTTGTGAGGTGATATGCTAGCATCTTGCTAAGAATTTTTGCATCCATGTTCATCAGGGATATCGGCCTGTAATTCTCCTTTTAGTGGGTTCTTTGACTGGTTTTTGGAATCAAGGTAATGCTGGCCTCATAGAATGAGTTTGGAAGTTTTCCTTATATTTCCGTTTTTTGGAACAGTTTGAGAATAGGTATTAACTGGTAGAATTCCCCTGGGAAGCCATGCGGCCCATGACTCTTGTTTGTTGGGAGATTTTTTATTACTCATTCAATTTCTTTGCTGGCTATGATCTGTTCAAATTTTCTATTTCCTCTTGTTTCAGTTTTGGTAGTTTATATGTTTCTAGGAATTTATCCATTTTTTCCTGATTGCCCAGTTTGTTGGCTTATAATTTTTCATAATAAATATTCTCTTACATTTGTTTGTATTTCTGTGATGTTGGTTGTGTTCTCTCCTCTTTCATTAGTGATTTATTTGGGTCCTTTCTCTTTTCTTTTTGATAAGTCTGGCTAGGGGTTCATAAATTTTATTAATTATTTCAAAGAGCCAGCTCCTAGTTTTATTGATCTTTTCTCCTGTTTTTGTTTTTTGTTGTTGTTGTTGTTATTGTTTCTATGTCATTTATTCCTGGTCTAAACCTTATTAGTTCCCTACTGCTGGCTTTAGGCGTTATTTGCTATTCCTTTTCTATCTCCTTTAGCTGTAAGGTTAGGTTGTATATTTGAGAATTTTCTTGCTTCTTGATGTAGGTCTGTATTGCTATGTACTCCCTCTTATGACTACCTTTACTGTATCCCAAAGGTTTTGGACTGTCATGTTTTCATTTTCATTTACTTCCATGTATTTTTCATTTTTTTTCCAATTTCCTGGTTAACCCATTTATTCTCTATTTTTTACTGTATTTTATTTTTATTTTTTAAGTTTATTTCACTTTAAGTTTATTTATTTATTTTTTGAAAGAGAGGGAGAGACAGAGACAGAGAAAGAGAATGAATGAGTGCATGAACAGGGGAGGGGCAGAGAAGGAGGGAGAGAGAATCCCAAGCAGGCTCCAAACTGTCATTGCAGAGCCTGATGTGGGCTCAAACTCATGAACTGTGAGATCATGACCTGAGCTGAAATCAAGAGCCATATGCGTAACCAACTGAGCCACCCAGATGCCCCTATTGCTTTCATTTTAGAGAGAGAGTCAGCAAGCTGGGGATAAGGACAATGGGAGGGAGGGTGGGAGAGAGGGAGAGAGAGAGAGAGAGAGAGAGAGGGAATCTTAAGCGGATTCAGTGTGCAGCCCAACCCAAGGCTTGATCTCACAACCCTGAGATCATGATCTGAACTGAAATCAAGAGTTGGACGCTCACTTGACTAAGCTGCTCAGACACTCCACCATTAATTCTTTAGTAGGATGTTCTTTAACCGCTATGGATTTCTGGTCTTTCCAAATGTTTTCTTATGGGTGACTTCAAGTTTCATAGTGTTGTGGTCAGAAAATATGCATGATGTGATCTCAATATGTTTGTACTTACTGAGGGCTGATTTGTGACCCATTGTGTGATCTATTCTGGAGTATGTTCCACATGCACAATATTCTGAATATATCTGTTAAGTCCATCTGGTCCAGTGTATTATTCAGAGCTGTTGTTTCCTGTTGATTTTCTGTGAAGATTATCAGTCCATTGTTGTAAATGGGGTGTTAAAGTTTCCTCCTATTACTGAATTATTATCAATGAGTTTATTTATGTTTGTAATTAATTGACTTCTATATTTGAGTGCTTTCAAGTTGGGGACAACCATGAGTTTTAAATTTCTTACTTTGAGCTTTACTCAAATAAATTATTTAGAAGGCTATTAACTATGCAAGAATGTATGAAAATGTAAGAAAGTGGGCATTTACATAGATAAAATACTCCACACTTTTAAAAATCCAGGAGAAATGATGGAAAATATTGGTCTTATATTTCAAGGAAAAATAATAAAGTACAATGTTTGAAAGCCTTAATTATGTTTAACAAGAGCAAGTACTTTTTCTAAGAAAATAAACTAATTTCAGTGTTCACTATCATTTAGCCATTATCTCTGATTTGTCTAAAATAAGAATAGCTTCAGAAGTTCTTATGGAATAGAATTGAAATCAGTGATGAATTTTTTTGATGATTATATATTAGTGGAATTTTTCAATGCAGAAATATTTGAAAGCCACACACTCAATCTAAAGGTAAAAGCCATGGACAGTATTGAAAGATTTGGGATTAATTATCAAATGGGGACACTGTGTGCATATGTTTGTTTCTGTGTGTGTTTATTACTTTATTTTAAAGGAATTTTTTCAAAATTAGAATTAATAGGGGTACCTGGGTGTCTCATTCAGTTAAACATCTGACTTTGGCTCAGGTCTTGATCTCATGACTTGTGAGTTCGAGCCCAACATCAGCCTCTGTGCTGACAGCTCAGAACATGGAGCCTGCTTCAGATTCTGTGTCTCACTCTGTCCCTGCCCCTTCCTGGTTCATGCTCTGTCTCTCTCTCTCAAAAATAAATAAACATTAAAAAAAATCACAATTAGAATTAATAAAAAATGTCTTTAGTCCATGATGAATGAAGGCAGTTTAACAGATTTGGCTTCCCTGTTTACTAAACATAAAGGAAGCATCATTTTATAATTGATAAACTTGCAGAAATTGACTCTGAAAATGAAAACTAGTATCATTATTCATTTCTATAAGAAATGAATTTCTATAACTCTATAAGAGTTAAATATACATGTATAGTTATATCCTATTTACAGAAAATTTATTATAATTAAAATATTAATGCATTAGCTTTTTATCCTCTTGTACTGTAATATTTATTTCTATATTTTTTTAGCTTTATGAGTAATTTATTACCTTATAAGTATGTTTATTTGTATATAAAAGTTAAAATTTCTTCTTTCTGTTTTCTGGCCATCTTGATTTCACTTCGTGATTATTAGTGGGAATGACTTTGTCCTATAAAGGAGGAAGTGATTAAAAATTGATCTCCTCCTGTGTCAGGTATTCTAGGAGTGTCATTATATTTTAAAACATTTTTACAGCTTTACAGACACACACACACACACACACACACACACACACACAGGATCCATGTAACAGTATGACTAGATCTTCTGATCTTCTTTAGTTTCTTATTCACAGTATCAGTTCTTCCCATCTTGTCCTGATTTGCATGCAGTTTGCACACTGACTACATGTCTCATGTCATCTTGAGCAAAGCTATAGTTTTCTGAAAATGAAAGAGTATAGTTGTAGCCTTGGCCAAAGCAGAAGAATGTTGTTCATTTTATTCACAAATGAAGGAGAGACAGAAATGAACACAATACCATTACATTTAAGTAGATACAGGGAAACAATGATAAATTGTTTGGGAGGTGTGGGAACATACACAGCATTTTCCTTCTCTATTTTGGCTTCTTCTACAGAGCCATATGATCAATGAGAACAAAGATCATGACTGTCTTTATCACCATGTAACCTCAAGTGACTGTTGTTTTTCTTGTTTGTATGTACCTCAAATCTCCTTTAGTGATTTACTTCCCCCTGTAGTCTAAACCTGTCTGGGCAGCTTCCCTGTCCACCCTACTCACCTTGCCTCAGCGTCTGACATCCCAAGGTTGAGTTGGCTAGAATCCCACTCCCAAGGATTGAAGACCTGCAGAACTCATTTTGAGGATATGTCAGCCTCATAAAGATACAGCCCACTGCTACCTAATTGACTAGTTCCTGTCCTTTCTGAGACTCACTTATTCATTTCTCCCTTTTAGTTTATAAAATATTCAGAATCTTTCAGGTCATTTTTCCTTCTTTTTTATTAATGCTGCAGAGTTGATTTCTATTGCTCCTAAATCAAAAAACATGGTTGATATAAATACCAGGTACCACGGTGCGTGAAACATGAGCTAGCTGTATTTACTAAATATCTGCTGAATGAATGAATGAATGAATGAATGGATTTTCTCTGATATGTCAACATGCTGATCAAAGAGAAACGAAGACTGCTAACAAACTTGAACCTGAAAATTCAAACTACCTAGCATGTCAAAGGCCAGAAGAATTTCTTTTAAAGAAACCAGAAATAAATTTTTGTCTGCATGAACCTGACTTGGATAAAACAGCATTAAATAATCACTAGATAAACGTTTATAACTAGAGTACAAGAAATTCCTTTCATGAGTGAGTGAGTTTACCCTTGGAAGCAATGTGTGCAGCTCCAGCATTTTCTCTGTTAAGCTCATGGAAAACATGGCAAGTTTGTGCCTGGCCATTTTCAGCTATCGTAAACTTGAGTTAAAAGTCCTGGCCGTGTGGAAACATGATTCCATGTCAGCATTTCAACATCCTATTTTATGATTTTCAGGGAAGTAACAGCATTTTGCACCTGGGAATATGACTACAGTGAAAGAGTACAGCTCATACATTTCTTATATTCTAAAAGGGGCTTGCTTCCACCTAGATTACTCTCCTCTTCATTATTAGACATATCACTGAGGTGAAATGAACTTCACTTCCTTTATAAATACTCCTCCAAGGAAAACATATTTTAATATGTTTAATAGTCAATTAAAATACCTGAAATATTTTTATTTCACAGCCCTTTTGAGGAAATCTATTTAAAGTGTTTCTTCAAGTAATGATCGCATTTTGACATTACAGCAGTGCATCTGTGGAGAACACACATATTCGCTGTTCAATGACTAGTATTACATAAAATGTAAATACAAGCTTATCTAAATGCAGTGATTAGCATAAAAATGGTTCACCATAGTATGCATTGGGGGAAAAGTAAACATATAAAGAAGTAAATTTACATTGATTGACTCAGAGGTACCTCTTGTAATGTGATAACAATTTAAAAACATTCCCCCTATAATTCAAGTATTCAGAATATGGTTAGGTGCAATCCAGTTAATGTAATGTACATGGCATTTTAGATTCATTTCAAAGTGGCAGTACATATTATGAAACTGCCACTAAAACAAACAGCCTCAAATTTTTATAACATTCCTTTGTAGCAGTTTCTGAAAAGATTTAATATTACCGAATCCTTAGCTATCAAATTCTCATTCCCAAATTATAGAATTAAAAACAATTAAAAGGGTTAAAAATAAAAGCTAGTATAAATTCATGCATTAGTGGATATTTGTGTTCCAGTGTTAAGTCAAGACACCCAGGAGGTTAGAAGCAAATATTTACTTCTGCTGAGTAAAATGTGAGCCAAAGATTAGGCTCTGCCAAAGACAGGAGACAAAGAAACATGTTATAGATAATTTGCATACACTCATTCAATCTGCAAATTTAGATGCTGGAAATGAGACAAGTGGACATTGACAGGGCTTGTTTGTATATTTTATCTGCAATGGGCAAAGCCCTGGCAATGTGTCTTACCTCTGATTAGAGAACATTATTTCTAAAGGTGTCAATGAAATTCTCCCCTCCCCTCCTTTCCTTCCTTCCTTCTTTCTTTCCATTTTTGTCTGTTCGTTCTTCTGTACTTATTACAAATCTCTGTTTTACATTCAGTCTTTCTCTCTCTGTCTCTCTCTCTGTGTCTTTTTCTGTCTCTGTTTCTCTTTCTCTCCCATGAGAATTTATATTAGTGGATAGGGTAGTTTACTCTGGGGTATAACAAATAGAGTATCAAAACTTAGTAGTTTTATTTTTGTTTGGTTTGTTTTGCTTTTCCTTGATTTTTTTGTAGATCGAGTGCAGGTTGTCTGGGTCTTTACTCTGACTTTGGATCTTTACTCAGACCAACAGAGGTGCTACCGTTTGGATTTTGCTAACTGCAACAGAAAGGGAAGAACAGGAGCAGGGGCAAAGCATCAGTTCTTAAATGTCAGAAAACCCTCGAACTTCGACTTGCATGATGTTGGCCACTATTTCCATTACACTAAGCAATTTTTATGCCTTATTTTATGGGATTCTAACACTAATCACATAGGCTCTTTCTCACGTTGGTAAAGTTGGATTGCATTGTATTTAGAGTATGATATGTATTGTCAGATTTTTACTATTTGTTGAGATTGTTTTGTGGCCTTTTACATGTAGATATTAAATATATGTGTGTGGGTTTTTAAATCTATGTGAATTCTCTAATTATTGATAAACGGTTCTGCTAAAGTCTTTTAAGATCAAACTTGATGACTGTTGTATTTCCATTTTCTTACTGGAAAGGTGAGTTATCATCTCTTAAGGACTTAAAGAGATCCATCTTCCAACCCTAACTCAAGATGTGTGATTATTTCTTGCTTTGTTTTTTAGCACGTATATGTAGTAAACATATAATTATACAATTATAATTACATAATTAAACATTAAAACCCACTCCCTTTAATATTATTCAATGTTAGAAGTTTTTTTCTAAATGTATAAATAAGGAGACTGAGTCAGAGGGAAAGTAAATATGCTGCTTAATTAGAAAGTAGACTTTTTGACTTCAAACCTCTGTACTAATAATACATAAAAATTAATAAATCTGGCAAGATGATACTTATTAGACAGCCCTAAAATTTCAAGTGAAGAGGAAATTAATATTGATTTTTCTTTAATCTTTTAATATATGTCTCAATTTGAGTATGCATGTTTCCCTGAGCCAATTTAACTTCAACATTCATTTCTTTTTAATTCAACAATAAACACGATTGAATTTACTATACTATATGGACTGTCATAAAACATGCAATCCAGTCAAATTAATATGACAAGAATGCAAAAGAGACTACCAAATAAAATCAAAATATGCCATAATATTTCATCATGTTCTAAATATTACATGTTGTAAAGATATTAGTGCTAAGATTAAATGTCCAATATCACTGTCATGTGCCATATTTCTCTGTATTTCTTCATTGAATCTAGGACGGATATAAACTTATGTAATCAAAAAGCATTTTAATTATAGAAATATAGAGGTTACTAATAAATTTAAACAATTTATGTATTTTTGGCAATTTTTAAATGGCTAATAGAATTCTTCAGGGAATTTATGGAATTTATCACTTAATATTATTGAGAAAATGTATCATTTCTTGTCTAAGGACACACACAAACACACACACACACACACACACACACACACACACACACATCAAATCCATAATGTTATAACCTGTACCAGGAAGTCAGGATCTTTGCTTTAGAGGATCTATATCTCTGGTGCACTTAGATTTCAAATCAATTTGATTCTGATTTCACGTATCTTTAAAGATTCATGCTTTGAAACAATAAAATCTAAAACCTATGGAATTACTTTTGTTATAAAAAAGTAATAAAACTAATAGATGGCATATTGCTAGTGTTTTATAACATTTACATTCAAGATAATGGTTCAACTCTCATTTCAAAATTTGACAGACAGCCTTAAGCAATTGAGTATGGTTAAGGTCGAAGAGTGAATATTTACTTACAATTTCTCATCTGTTCTCCTTGGGTAGCAAACACCTTGACACAATTTGAGCTCTTGACTCCTTTTTGCTCCTATTCCATAATTCATCATGCCATTCCTATGCTTTCAATATCAATGTGGAAGTAAAATGTGTTCCTATTTTCTTCTCATCTTCTCCTCTACTAAGACCCTGTCCTTCATACGCATAGTAAAGAGAAACCTATACATGGATATTAGGAAAACAATATGAGAATCCTTTGAACTGTCTTTATAATTCTTCTGTGAGTATAAATTAACTTCAAAATTAAAAGGTTAAAGATATCTATAAGATGGTTATGTCAGGAAAATTGTGGAGGAGGCAGCCCTAAAATCCCATCCACCCATAGAAACATCAAAAAAAAAACAAACAAACAAATAAAAAAATCTTTCAGATCCAACTTTGTCAAAACTTGGGTAAACAGTCAAAGGTTTATAGCAACCATGTGAAGACTCAATCAAGAAGGAAGCAATTAAAAAGGGCAGAAAATCTTTGTAGAGTTTTTACTTGCCCTTGCCTCAACCTTCCCCCACTAGTATGATATCAGTCTTGAAAATGACAGCCCACATTCCCATTATGGGATCTTGATTCCTGATCCTGGATGGAGCAGAACAGACTTTATTCACAAATTATTGTGTGTATCACTGGTAAGATCTCAGGGGCTGCCTAAAAGATGGATACAAGGTTGTTGTCTGTGTTTCCTTTATCCTAGAACTCCTGCAGAAAAAGCAGTGAATATTTCTCGGAAAACTAAAAATTCATAGACATCTGGTACACAAGATTGTGGGTTTGACATACAATAGACTGCACACGGCACAAAAGGAAAAGCTGGGGAATTCTTTGGGATATTAGGACATTCACAAGCACCCATGTATATAGGAATTCCTAAGGAGTCCTTAAGCCTTTTCCTTAGGCCAGTCTCTAGCCTTAGTATAAACCTGGGTAAGTAATGAAGAAATAATCTAGCACAAGCCAAGCAACAAAGCCTAGAAAGTATTTGTTTGTTTGGTTGGTTGGTTGGTTTGTATTGTCTGTTACTGACTCTTCACAAGGAAATCCCTGTCAAAATTCTAGCTGAACACTAGCTAAAGAGAGAATGCAATAGCCACACATAACAGAGTATAGTGTTTCCAAAATAGTTTGAAAAAGTCATGAAACACATGGACTACTATAACCTTCAACAAAAATACCAGAATTTGATTTTTTTAAAGGTAAAATCAACAGACCTTGATCTAGACTAAAAAAGAGATAGAGAGAGATAGGAGACTCGAATAAAATCAGAAATGAAGGAGGAGACATTAGGATGGATGCCTATACATGGCATTGTATAGATGGCATAGAAATAGAAAACACCGTAGGAACTGTTATAAATAGTTATATGGCAACAAACTGAGTAACCTATAAGAAACAAAAATTCCTGTAATTATAAAATCCACCAAAATTGATTCAGGAAAAAATAGCCTGAATAGATCAATAAAAAGGAGATTAAATTAGTCATAAATCTTGCCAAACATGAAAATCTTAGGACTAGATGGTTTTACAGGTGAATTCTACTGAATACTGAAAGGAAAAGAAATAATACCTATTCTTCTTAAACTCTCCCCCAAAATATAGGAAGAGAGTACACTTCCAAACTTAAACAGATAGTTACATCAATGTCTTTTGCAGCATTGTTTCCATTACCCAAAGTGAAAACAACCTGTCCATCAATAAATGAATGAAAAAGCAAAATGTGGTATATTTACTACTCTAGACTGTTCCTGTTGCTGTAACAAAAATGCCACAGACTGGGCAGCTTAAAGTACAAATACTTATTTCTCTCAGTTCTGGAGGCTGGGAAGTCAAGATTGGCAGCGGCTGGCAGATTCTGTCTGGTGAGAGCCTGCTTCCTGGTTTATAAGTGGCTTTCTTTTATGTGTGTCCTCAGGTGGCACAAAACAGAGGAAGGAAGTAGCTCTCATGACTCGCAGGAGGGCACTAAACCCATTCACAAGGACTTTCCCCTCATGACCTCATTAAATCCTAAGTAGCTCCCAAGGACTTCACCTAATATGAACACATTGTGGGCTAGGGAGGGTTTTAGCATATGAATTTGGAAGGACACAAATTTCAATTTATAGCTATATCATAAAATATCATTTAGTCATGAAGAGGGATGAAGTTCTGATACATACTGTAAATGGATGAACTCTGAAAACATTATAAGTGAAATAAGCTAGGCAAAAAAGGGTAGATTTTACACATTTCCATTTATAGGAAATATCTAGGATTAGAAAAATTTATAGAGATAGAAAATAGATGAGTGGGAAGGGAAATAAATTGATGGGAGGGGAAAATGGGAAACCCATTGTTTAATAGTTTCAGAGCATCATTTTAGAGTGATGAAAATATTTTGGATGTAGGTGATACTTGTACAACATTGTGAATGCACTTAATGCCACTGAAGTGTGCACTTAAAAATGGTTAAAATGGCAAATTTTGTGTTAGATATATTTTAACGACTTAAGATAATTTTTAAAACTCCAAGGGTAATTAAAATGCTTCATAATTGGTAGAGATAGTAGTTGCATACAATGTGAATGTTTTATATTATGTGAATTTCACTTCAATTAAAAAAATTCATTAGTATTCCTTAAAAAAATTCCATATGACCTGTGAAACCTAGTAAGTGACAACTCGAAGAGCATTTGCATTTTAATATGGGACAGACTTTGTCTGAAAGAAATTCATTGCATTTTGTCAGAAAAAAAAGATTATTTTAGGAGTTAACATGTGGTTACATGGTTTTGCATAAATATACACTTGTATGGGAGGGTATATGAAAACCAAAGCAAAAAATATTTAAAATATTATTTTCAGGGGTGCCTGGGTGGCTCAGTAGATTAAGCATCGCACTCTTGATTTTGGCTCAAGTCATGATCTCACAGTCATGGAAAGAAGGCTTATGTTTTTTTCAATGTTGGCGGTGGAGACTGCTTAAGATTCTTTCTTTACTTTTCCCTCTGCCCTTCCGCCATGCTCTATTTCAAAAAAAATTAAATTAAAATATTATTGTCATATCTTTGAGAAAAAATGGATACATAGCAAGGTAACTGCTACACACACACACACACACACACACACACACAACACACACACACACCCTTATCTCATGTCTTTTTTTTTCCATTTGTCTCTTAAAAAACCCTTACATACCCAGTCTTTCTTTTCTCTCCCTGTCCCTGGAATAGTCATTTAAAATTTAAAGTACCAAAAAAAAAAAAAAATTTAAAGTACCAAGAGCTAGCACAGGTGTAAATCACTTTACTCTGTCTGGGTTTTCCAAGACAAGTTTGTTTTTCTGTATTTCTACCCGTGTTTTCTGCTTGGCACAACAAAGTCTAAGTAATACTTGAGCAGGCTAACTCTATATCCTCCTTAAGTGCTAGAGAAGGGAAGAAGACCTTGAGTGTGCATTCGTGTCCAAAACAGTTATGCCTTTGTCATCTGGTTGTGTGTGGTGTTTCCCCTCTGAGAATCAAACATGGCTCCTACCTTGGAGAAGCTCACACATTTCCTTGTATCCCTCAGGACTGAATCTAATAAGGTATATTGGAGATGCTATTGCATTAATCCCCCTAGGATAAGGATTACTTTGTACTGTTTGCAGGTAAGGAAATTGGTTTTCTGGGTATTTCAACATCAGTTATTCTATTGGTCTTTCAAAGACTTTAGGAATTTTGAAGCCACTGTAATTAAAGTACATGAAATAGATCCGATGAAATACATGTATGATGCTTACAAGGCAGCTGTGAATTCCTGTGGAAATTATTTTATATCTCAGACCTTAACTATTAATAGTTTTCCACTTTCAAGGTATATGAAATAAAAAGACAGATAAATTGGATTTTCCGCGTCTGTTGATAAATAACTGATTCCAATAAATGGCTTTGCACATTATGTCTGGAAATTGGCATAACTCTACTGGCTTTCTCAATCTTTTTCCTCATGAGGTCAACTAATTGAATAGTTTTTTTTTCCCCCTGAGTTATGTAGTAGACTCATAGATAACACTTATAGAATGCTTTTTGTAGGGCAAAGAAATAGCATAGTAAATGGTTCTCTGTATACCATACTAATTTTTATTGAGATCTCAAAAATGATGAAGATAAATGGATTGCTGATTATAAATATGTCAACATATGTATGTTTATATAAGATGTCCTTATACAAGTTTAATAAATAAAAGATTATTGAGAACCAAAGTAGGATATGAAAAAATAACAGTGATATTAAGTTCTCAGTTTCTTAGAGT
This sequence comes from Panthera leo, assembly GCF_018350215.1. Lineage (NCBI taxonomy): Eukaryota > Metazoa > Chordata > Mammalia > Carnivora > Felidae > Panthera > Panthera leo. The sequence continues at coordinate 37,468,378 of NC_056693.1, forward strand.
GTATATCATTCATGGGTTTATTTACTGATACATTCATTCACTCAGTAACTCAACTCTGCCAATTATATGTGTTACTAACTGTGTGCCATGGACCGTGCTCAACTGTGAAGATAAATGTAACCATTTGAAGATGTGTTCATTCTAATCAATCACTATGCTTAATTTCATTGGAAAATCTTTCCTATCAATAAATAATAGAGAAAATATAGGCTATTAACTGCAACAGAACCATATTTTAACATATACCTTTTAAATATCTAGAAGATGATGGAACATGCTTAATATGTTTAGTTCTGCTGTAGATACTATGTCAAGTGTTTCATATTTTATTAAAATCTCACTACAGCTTTATAAAATTTAACTAATGCTATAACTGGACTTATTTGTACTCTGGTAATGAAATGTACTGATTGCTATTACAGAAGAAGGAAATGACAAATATCTCTCCTCTGTTTTTGAACCTGATCTTCCTGAGTCAAAACCTGATCCAAACTCACATATGAATGATTTAAAAAAAACTAGCAGTTGAGTCACCATTGACTCCTCTATTCTTCTCATGACCAATATTTAACTACTGACCACTTTAAATATCAAATCTGATTCATTCATGAATACAACTGCAACTTTGGTAGTTAAGGACTTGATATTATCCTACAAGGATAATGGCAGTATGTTCCCATCTCACAGACTGCCCTTCAAGAAATGCATATAAAACCCTGTCAACATTCAATAAAAAAATTCTTCCATGTTCTACATTGTGGTCAAGATGAAATCCCATTCCTGAGCACACCATGAGCTTGCTGTTATGATTTAGATGCTGTCCAACCCTTCATGTTTATGCCTTACTACTCTCCTATCTGTACTTTATGTTCCAATCTTACAAAAACATAAATTCTCCCTGGCACAAACTTTCACTCAGGCTTCTGATGTCTTTGCACATACTATTTCCTCTTTCTGTAATGTCTTTGCCCTTTTGTGCCTGTTCTTCTTTGAGGTTCTGTCCATGTCCTTTCCCCAAAAAACTTCCTTGATCAACTCTTTATTCCATTCTGCACAAGTACGGGTAGGTAAACTCTAAGAACTGTCTAAAATTGTTTTTGCCATCAGATTTATTATAAATGTTAATTTGACCCTGCTTATTGGGGAATTCACTTATAAATCTTAACCTGAGATAGTGATAGAATCAGGATTTGAAGCAAGATCTGATTAGATGCTTTTTCTCTATTCTAGATTGCCTCAAAGAGGGCAATTTTATTAAATATGCACATTGTAATCTATACTGACTGCAACAGTGATCAATAGGTCATTTTGCCTTTTTAGCAGAGAGTTGATTCATTTTTTTAAAAAAATCTTTTGAGAGTTGCTTCATTGACCTATTAAAACAAGATGTGGTTAAACCATGGGGCAATTTTTACATTATAGCAGTTAATAAAGTAGCACTCACTATCTCCAGGAGCTTAAATGAGAATATTTCATGTGGCTAGGTCCAGAGGAGTTGACTTTTTATTTTGTTATTATTATTTTAATTAACATTCAAGTTAGCATATAGTGCCATAATTATTTCAGGACTAGAATCCAGTGATTCATCCCATTTACCCAACAAGTGTCTTCATCATCCCAAGTGTCTTCCTTCATGCACCTTGCCCATTTAGTCCATCCTCCCACCCACAACCCCTCCAACAACCCTCAGTCTGTTCTCTATATTTAAGAGTTTCATGTTTTGTATCCTCCCTGTTTTTATATTAATTATGCCTCCCTTATGTTCCTCTGTTTAATTTCTTAAATTCCACAAATAAGTAAAGTCATAGGGTATTTGTGTTTTTCTAACTAATTTCACTTAGCATAATACACTCTAGTTTTATCCACATTGTTGCAAATGGCAAGATTCCATTCTTTTTGATTGCTGAGTAATTCTCCATTACACACACACACACACACACACACACACACACACACACACACACCAGTGCTCTTTTATCCATTCATCTGTTGATGGACATTTGGGCTCTTTCCCCACTTTGGCTATTGTTGTTAGCAATGCTATGAACACTGGGGTGCATGTTTCTCTTCAAAACACTACATCTGTATCCTTTGTAAAATTCCCAATAGTGCTATTGCTGGGTGATAGGATAGTTCTATTTTTAATTTTTTGAGGAAACTCTATACTGTTCTCCAGAGTGGCTATACCAGTTTGCATTCCCACTAGAAGTGCAAAAGGGTTCCTCTTTCCCCACATCCTCACCAGCATTTGTTGTTGCTTGAGTTGTTAATGTTAGCCATTCTGACAGGTGTGAAGTGGTATCTCATTGTGGTTTTGATTACTATGTCCCTCACAATGAATGATATTCAGCATTTTTTTCATGGGTCAGCCATCTGGATATCTTCTTTGGAAAAGTGTCTATTCATGAGTTTTGCCCATTTCTTCACTGGATTGTTTGTTGTTTGGGTGTTGAGTTTCATAAGTTCTTTGTAGATTTTGGATACTAACCCTTTATCTGATATGTCATTTGCAAATATCTTCTCCCATTCCATCATTTGCCTTTTAGTTTTGCTGATTGTTTCCTTTACTGTGAAGAAGGTCTTATCTTAATGTAGTCCCAATAGTTCATTTTTGCTTTTGTTTCCTTTGCCTCTGGAGATATGTCAAGTGAGAAGTTGCTGTAGCTGAGGTCAAAGAGGTTTTTGCCTGCTCCTCTAGCCTTGTGATGGCTTCCTGACTTACGTTTAGGTCTTTCATCCATTTTGAATTTATTTTGTGTATGGTGTAAGAAAGTGGTCCAAGTTCATTCTTCTGTATGTTGCTGTCCAGTTTTCCCAACACCATTTGCTGAAGAGACTGTCTTTATTCCATTGGATATTCTTTCCTGCTCTGTCAAAGATTAGTTGGTCATATGCTTGTGGGTTCATTTCTGGGTTCTCTATTCTGTTACATTGATCTAAGTGTCTGTTTTTGTGCCAGTACCATACTCTCTTGATTATAGCTTTGTAATATATCTTGAAGTCCAGAATTGTGGTGCCTCCAGCTTTGGTTTTCTTTTTCAGGATTGCTTTGGCTATTCGTGGTCTTTTCTGGTTCCATACAAATTTTAGGATTGCTTGTTCTAGCTCTGTGAAGAATGCTGGTGTTAAACTGATAGGGATTGCATTGAATATATAGATTGTGTTGGGTAGTGTCGACATTTACAATGCTTTTTCTTCCAATCCATGAGCATGGAATATTTTTCCATTTTTTGCATGTCTTCTTCAATTTCTTTCATAAGTTTTCTAATTTTCAGTGTATAGATTTTTCACCTCGTACCTAGGTTTATTTCTAGGTATTTTATGGTTTTTGGTGCTATTGTAAATGGGCTTGATTCCTTGTTTCTTTTTCTGCTGCTTCATTATTGGTGTATAGAAATGTAACCAATTTCATTGATATTATATCCTGCAACTTTGCTGAATCCATAGATAAGTTCTAGAAGTTTTTTGGTGGAATATTTTGGGTTTTCCATATAGAGTGTCATGTCATCTACAAAGAGTGAAAGTTTGGCTTCCTCCTTGCCTATCTGGATGCCTTTTATTTCTTTGTGTTGTCTGATTGCTGAGACTAGAACTTCTAATACTATGTTGAATAAAAGTGGTGTGAGTGGACATCCCCCCTTATCTTACAGGCAAAGCTCTCAGTTTTTCCCCATTAAGGATGATATTAGCAGGGTCTTTCATATATGGCTTATATGACCTTAGGTATGATTCTTCTATCCCTAGTTTCTTGAGGGTTTTTATCAAGAAATGATGCTATATTTTGTCAAATGTTTTCTCCACATCTATTGAAGGATCATGTGATTTTTCTCCTTTCATTTATTAATGTGGCATATCACATTGATTGATTTGCGGATACTTAAAGAGCCCTGCATCCCAGGTATAAACCCCACTCGATCATGGTGAATAAGTCTTTTAATGTATTGTTGGATCCGATTGGCTACTATCTTGTTGAGAATTTTTGCATCCATCTTCATCAGGGAAATTGGTCTATAGTTCTTTTTAGTGGGGTGTTTGTAAGGTTTATGGAATCGAGGTAACACTGGCCTCATAGAATGAGTTTGGAAGTTTTCCTCCATTTGTATTTTTTGGAACAGTTTCAAAAGAATAGGTGTTAACTCTTCTTTAAATGTTTAGTAGAATACCCCTGGAAAGCCATCTGGCCCTGGACTGTTGTTTTTTGGGGGAGATTTCTTATTGCTAATTCACTTTCTTTAGTTGTGATGGGTCTGTTCAATTTTTCTATTTCTTCCTGTTTCAGTTTTGGTAGTTTATATGTTTCTAGGAATTTGTCTATTTCTTTCAGATAGCCCAATTTATTGGCATAAAAGTACTCATAATATTCTCTTATTATTGTTTGTATTTCTGCAGTATTGGTTGTGATCTCTCCTATTTCATTCTTGATATTATTTATTTGGGTCATTTCCTTTTCTGTTGCTCAAACTGGCTAGGGTTTATCAATTTTGCTAATTCTTTTAAAGAACCTGCTCCTGGTTTCATTGATCTGTTTTATTGATTTTTTTTGATAGCATTGATTTCTGCTCTAATCATTATTATTTCCCATCTTCTGCTGATTTGGGGTTTTATTTGTTCTTTTTCCAGCTCTTTAAAGTGTAAGATTAGGTTGTATATCTGAGACCTTTTATCCGTCTTTAAGAAGGCCTAGGTTGTTGTATACTTCCCTGTTATGACTTCCTTTGCTGCATCCCAGAGGTTTTGGGCTGTAGTGTTACCATTTTTGTTGGCTTCCATGTATTTTTTATTTCCTCTTCAATTTCTTGGTTAATCTATTCATTCATTAGTAGGATGTTCTTTAGTCTCCAAGTATTTGTGGTCTACTAAATGTTTTCTTTGGTTAATTTTGAGTTTCATAGCATTGTGTTCTCAAAATATGCATGGTATGATCTTGACCATTTTTATTTGTTGCGGGCTGATTTGTATCCCAGTATGTGATCTATTCTGGAGAATGTTCCATGTGCACTTGAGAAGAATGTGTATTCTTCTGCTGTGGGATGAAATGTTCTGAATATACCTGTTAAGTCCTTCTAGTCCAGTGTGTCATTCAAACCCATTGTTTCCTTGTTGATTTTCCATTTAGATGATCTGCCCATTGTAAATGGTGTGTTGAAGTCCCCTACTGTTATGGTATTATCATCAATAAGTTTCTTTATGTTTGTGATTAATCAATTTATATATTTGGGCTAGTCCACATCAGGGACATAAATTTTTACAATTGTTAGATCTTCTTAATTATGGTGGAAAGATCACTTAATTATGATATAATGTCCTTCTTCATCTCTCGTAACAGTATTTATTTTAAAATCTAGTTTGATTGGTATAAGTATGGCTACTCTGGCTTTCTTTTGGTGACTGTTGGCATGATGGTTATCCATTTCCTTACTTTCAATCTGAAGCTGTCTTCAGGTTTAAAATGGTTCTCTTGTCAGCAGCATATAGATGGATTTTGTTTTCTTACCCATTCTGTTATCCTATGTCTTTTGATTGGAGTATTTAGTCCATTGAAATTTAGAGTGAGTATTGAAAGATATGATTTATTGCAATTGTGTTTCCTATAGAGTTGGAGTTTCTGGTTATGTTCTCTGGTCCATTTTAGTCTTTGTTGCTTTTGGTCGTCTCCTCCTCCTCCTCCTCCTCCTCCTCCTCCTCTTCCTTTCTCCTTTCTCCTTTCTCCTTCTCCTTTCTTCTTCTTTCTTCTTCTTTCTTCTTTCTTCCTCTTCTCCTCCCCTCAGAGAGTTCCCCCTTAAAATTTTTTGCAGGGCTGGCTTAGTGGCCATAAACTCCTTTAGTTTTTGTTTGCCTGGGAAACACTTTATCTCTCCTTCTATTTTTAATGACAGCCTTGCTGGATAAAGACTTCTTGGCTGCATATTTTTCTGATTCAGCATGTTGAATATATCTTCCCACTCCTTTCTGGCCTGCCAAGTTTCTGTCAATAAGTCTGCTGTGAAACTGATCTGTCTTCCCTTATAATTTAAGGACTTTTTCCCCCCCTTGCTGCTTTCATAATTCTTTCCTTATCTGTGTATTCTGTGAATTTGACTATTGTATGCCTTGTTCATGGTCAGTTTTTGTTGAATCTAATGGAGTTCTCTGCACTTCGTGGATTTTGATGTCTGTGTCTTTCCACAGGTTAGGAAAGTTTTCTGCTATGATTTGTTTACATAAACCTTTTACCCATTTTTTTCTCTCTTTATCTTCTGGGACTCCTGTGATTCAGATGCTATTCCTTTTACTGAGACACTGACTTCTGTAGTTCTTATATCATGCTCTTTTGCCTCCTTTTTTTCCCTGCTTCATTATTCTTCATGATTTTGTCTTCTATATTGCTGATTCACTGCTCTTCTTCATCCACCCTTGCTGCCGTGGCAGCCATTTGAGATTGCATCTCAATTATAGCATTTTTAATTTCATCCTGACTAGATTTTGTTCCTTGATTCTCTGCAGAAAGGGATTCTATGCTTTTTTCAACCCCAGCTAATATTCTTATCATTGTGATTCTAAATTCTAGTTCAGACATTTTGCTTATATCTGTGTTGATTAAGTACCTGGCTGTCATTTCTTCCTGTTTTTTCTTTTGGGGTGAATTCCTTTGTTTTGTCATTTTGAGGAAGAAAACTAACTAATAATACAAAAAATAAAAATATTTAAAAAGCAACACAAAAAAATTAAATAAAGGAAGCTAGATCCTAGGTGTGTTTTGGTCTGGTTTTTGAAATAAGCTTGACAGAATAAAGAAAAAAGGAAAAGAAATGAAAAGAAATGTAAGAAAATGTTTAAAAATTAAATATATATATGTAATAAAATAGAATAAAATGAAGTGAATGAGGTAAATTAGGATAAAAAGTAAATTTACAAAAAAATTTAAAATAGTATAAAAAATTAGAAAAAAAAGTATATAAAACCAGAGAATAAAAATATTTTTCCCTTTCCATATTCAAGAATAAGAAAAGAAAAGAAAAGAAAAGTGAATAGATGGACTAGTGAATAGAATAAGATCACATCCAGTTTCCCCTAGCAGTCAAACTTTGAAGCACGTTATAGTTCATACACTAATCAGACGGAGAGACTTGTGGTCCGCTAGGGCTTGGTTGGTGCAGTCGGGCGGGGCTTGGTGTAACAGCTCTGTTCTCCACTAGGTCACACTGCTTAGCTTACTGGGGTGGATTAGTGTGGCACACGTGCAGTTGTATGCCCATGCAAGGGAAAGGTGAAAATGGCATTACCCAGCTTCCTATTCTCTAGCTCCAGAACTCTGTGCTCTCAGCAACCAGCAGTCAAGCATCCCTCCTTTGTCTCCAGCTTCCATCCACTGCCCAGTCCAACACTGTGTCCAAACTGTCAGCTGCTAGGCAACACTTCTCTCCCAATTTTTTTCTCAGATGGGTGTTTCCAGACCCCTCATTTTTTTTTTTTAATATTTTTAATGTGTATTTATTTTTGAAAAACAGACACAGAGCATTAGCCGGGGAGGGGCAGAGAGAAAGGGAGACACAGAATCTGAAGCAGCCCCCAGGCTCTGAGCTGGCAGCACAGAGCCCAACATGGGACTTGAGCCCACACACCATGAGGTGATGACCTGAGCTGAAGTCAGATGCTTAACTGACTGGGCCATCCAGGCACCTCCAAACTTGGACCTGCTCCAGACCTCTGGTGGAGGGTCTCCCTAAGCAAGACTGGGTACCATCTTGCCACTGGGAATATTCCTGTGATCTTGCTGCTGCAGAGGTTCAGAGATTGTGGCCAGATGGTGGCTTGCCCCAGAATAAGTTTGTGTGATTGCATGGCAACAGCAGTTCAGGGATTATGGTAAATCAAAAGACATAATGCCAGGTTTCACCTCACCCTGGCATCTTGTTTCAGTGTCAGCAATAATTTTCTCTGGGGTACGTGTGGACCTTTGTGGGGAGGGTGTATGGCCTCTACCAAAAGCCCTCCTAGCAGGGGAACCTCTTCTCTCCTTGTGGCCCATGGACCCCTTGGACCTCACTGCCTGTTCCTGAGGATTCACTCTCCTCCCCCTCCCCCCAGAGCACTGCCAGGTATTGAACTGTGGAATTTCTGATGCTGCTCTCCCCTGTTTATAGCATCCTAATGGTATCGAAACCCTCTCCCTTCTCCTTTCTCCTTTTCTTGTTCATTCACTTGTGGGTGTTTCCACTCTTTCTGGGGAGTGCTTTTCCTATACTCTCCCCCCTTCCTCTGCCCTCTCTCTAAAAATACAGCTTCCTACCATCCGTGGCTTCTGTCTCCCTCAGTTCACCACTCCACTCTGTGTGCCTCCTGAGTTCTGTGGCTCAGGTTATGCAGATTATTGTGTTAATCCTCAGATCAGTTTTCTAGATGTGCAAAATGGTTTGGTGCTGATCTGGCTGCATTTCAGGAACAAGACAAGCAGAGAACTTCCATGCTGCTCCACCATCATCCAGAGAAGTTGATTTCATTTGTTGAGGGAATTTGGTAGCCATATCAGTCATCCATCATTATAATACAAAGCCAAAAGTAGACACACATCTTCTAAAAATAACCTAAATGGCAGTGATTTTTTAATTCAAAGCAAAAGAAGACATAGCTGAGTAATTAAAGCACAGGGGAATTCCCTAATGAACACTAGTAGCTCCAAAAATTGTAAGAAAGGCTGGAGTCCAAGGCTGAAGGTTATATAGTTAGTAGCACAGCCCGAATCATAGCTGGTGAGCAGTAGACGTGACACCGCACTCCAAAACTGCTGGTAACTGGGGGGCTATAAGAAACTGCTCTTTGCTAGCTAGCTTTCCTAGTGTCTGGCCAAATAAAGCTGAATAGCTGAACTTAGGTTTGAGCTTATGTGCTTACTGCAATGAAGTTGCAAATTGTGGGTCTTGAGTTTCTAGTTTCAGTTGTGACTCTCTGCCTTCACTGAGAGTTACAGAATCTAAAGTCTTATAAACATAAAATATATTTGAGTTATTGAATAGTGAAAAAATGGCAAACATCCACTGCAATCTTTATGTCACAAAGGAAGAAACAAAGATTTTTTAAAAATTTATTATTTACTGAATGTTACATACCAATTTTTGTGACATAAAATGTAAGGACTTTATCATTCTCAAAGAATCTCTACAGTGGAGGTAGTATCATATCCACTTTATAGACGATGATTCTGAGACTCAGAGAACTTAAAAATCTCATAAGTGATGTAGTTCGTATTTCTTCAAAATTTGTGTTCAGTCCATTATAACTCTGGTCCCCTGAAACAGTAGATCTCTCAGGAAAATGGTCCATTCTTTGAAATATTTATTTTACCTTCTGAAAGGCAAAAGACCAGTTATAACTGAAAAAAAAAAAAAAAACAAAAATTGAGGGAGTTGGAGAAAAGCTAGTTCTAAAGATACATGTTTTCACCTTTGTTTTGGAGACAACATTAGTCACATATACCAAAGAGTATTTTTCAAAGAAGTCAATAAGTTGTGGTTGGAATGAAAGTAGAACAAAGTTCTGTGACAACACAGACTTAGCTATTTTTCTTTCCTTACTATAGTATTGACTATAAGACTAAGTTTGTATATTTATATGTACTGGGAAGTGGTCTCCTTTTTTGAAAGGGATTATGTGGCAAAGCCTTGAAAATGCTTTTCACATTATTTCATTCTTCCCAAGTCCCCTTTTTTTGTTGATTTCCTTATGAAGAAAAACAGTCCTATCCCACTAAAAATAGACAAAAACACAAAGCCATTACCTAGTTTTTCTCTGTCAAATAATGTATATATTGGCCCTCCACCAAGTATAACAAAAGGTAGATGAGATAAATATTAGTTGCTGTAGCCCAAAGTTTTGGAGTCCTTCCGTACTACTGTCTTTCTCTCACTCTCAATACTCAGTCTCTTACAAATATCACATCTGTCTTCAAAATATATCCAGATTTTGACTACTTGTCATTACCCCAACTGCCACCAGTCTGGTTCAAGCCACCATCATCTCCTGCCTAAATTATTTTAAGAGCCTCCTACCTGACTTTTCCATTTCTGTCTTTGTCTCCCTGAAATAGCACTCTGAAATAGCAGCCAGAGTAATCCCATTAAACTGTAAGAAATATTGTGCAAGTTCTCTACTCAGAATCCTTCAATGGCTTTTCATGTCCAAATAAAAGACAAAATCTTTTGTCTGACCTACAAAGCCTTATTGCTTCAGATACCCTGTTATCTGTGACCTTTTCTTCTCCTGGAGTTGTTCTCCTAACTCCAACCATGTTGGCCACCATGTTGCAACCCAGCATACCCCCAACTCTGGGCTTTGGTACTTGCTTTTCCTTTTTTCAGAATGTTCTTTTCTGATATACTTACCTGGCTTCCTCATTTCTTTCAGTGATTCACTCAAAAGTCACCTTCTCTTGCTATTTCATTTGAAGTTTCTATTCCTAGTATGGTTTCCAGATTTAGTAAATAAAAACAAGGTTCATAATTAAATTGTAATTTCAGGTGAACAAGAATAAAGTTTTAGTGTAAATGTGCCCCAACATTGCCTAAATATTGCACAGACATACTTGTACTTTTAAAAAAAGTGTGTTTGGGGCGCCTGGGTGGCTCAGTCGGTTGGGCGTCCGACTTCGGCTCAGGTCACGATTTCGCGGTCTGTGAGTTCAGGCCCCGTGTCGGGCTCTGGGCTGATCACTCAGAGCCTGGAGCCTGCTTCCGATTCTGTGTCTCCCTCTCTCTCTGACCCTCCCCCGTTCATGCTCTGTCTCTCTCTGTCTCAAAAATAAATAAACTTAAAAAAAATTTTTAAAAAGTGTTTATTGGAAACTCAAATTCAATTTTTTTTAGTATTTTACTTCACTCTACCCTCATTTTTTGTAAAGTTTGTTTATTTTGAGACAGAGAGAAAGAGAGAGAGCTTGCACATGCCTGTGCTCTGTATTTCCTTCCTAGTCCTTATCACTACTTAAAACACTATACATTTCACATATTTATGTTATATATCATTTGCTTTTCTCTTGAATAGAAGCTCTTTGTAAGCAGGATTACTTTAGCAGATTACTAGTTATCCCCAGTGCCTAGAGCAGTGCTTGCTCAGTGTAGACTTGACAAGTCTTTTTTGAATGAGTGAATGATCAAGTGATTACATAAACATACATAAACATATGAGAGGTCCACTTTGGGCAAGGCACTAAATAAAGTGTCTGGCATGCATGATCACATTTCATTCCTGCAACTGCTTTTTGAGATACAAACTGTTACATTTCCATTTTTAGACTTAGAATCCTGAGTTTCAAAGAGTTTAAATTTTTCCCTTCAATTGAAAATGAAGAGGGGCACCTGAGTGGTTTAGTTAGTTAAGCGTCCAACTTCAGCTCAGGTCACGAATGGTTCATGAGTTCAAGCCTCTCGTCAGGCTCTGTGCTGACAGCTGTGTCTCCCTCTTTCCCTACCCCTCTCCTGCTCACATTCTCCATCTCTCTCAAAAATAAATGAAAAGTAAAAAGAAACGTTTTAAATGGAAAAGCTGAGACTGAAAATTTATTATGCCTAATATTAGATTCTACATTCTCTTTTTCCAGTATGAGATAACAATTATTCTTTTGCCAAATCCAGAACTCAACTGCCTTAAATGTTTAGTCTTTTCTTTTTCATTTGGAGGTAGATAGTCAAAGAGTTCAGGGTCTTTTCTTAAATTATTGATATTTTGAGAAAGTTATCGGATTGGCAAGAACATGTTTATTGTTTAATAAATCCCTTCGCCTAGTCAATCTTGCTATTTAAGAGTTCAAACAGCTTGACTTCAAAATAAGTTACAACTTTCATTTTCAGGATGTATCCCAAACTAGTTTAATTAACTTACTAGCTTCCAGAAATAATATTAATAGGATTTATATTTCTTAAGAAATCACTACTTGATTTATAATTTAATGGGCAATTTATAAGAAAATTCCTTGTTTCTTATGTAGATTTCTCAGTCAATTCAATTTCATATAAAAGCTCCAAATTTCAAATTTAATGGTTTTTAAAACTTTTTTAATGTGTGAATTGAAAAGTAGAAGTTAAAATTTAAGGTAGGGCCATAGGTTTTAATATTATGCCATATCAACAACAGCAAAACTGAATAATGTAAACATATGTTCACAAGCAGGGAGATAATATCATAATGTTGAAAGAGGATGAGTTTGATATTTCTGTGAGCCATTTAGAAATTCTCTCATTTACCTGAATTACTGTCTAAACCAACCAAGGTGTCCATAATTTACTTACAGTAACCTGTATGTCTAGGAGTTCTATAAGTTTCCCGTGTTGTGTCTTGGATGAGGTTCTTCATTTTTTTTTTATTAGATAAACCCTAAGGGAAGTAAAGCAGGGAATCAGATATTATGTGAATTTGACATGGTAGTAAGAAGAGACTTGCAAACCAAATTACCAATTTTAAGTGATGCCTCAAAATTGCATGTGTTACCAAGACTGCCGTTCATTGAACTCATTTTTGTTTCTTTCTTTCGGTATTTGTATGTATAGATGAAACAGGGCCAAAGGTTTTAAAATCATACTGCAATATTAATACAAGAGAGCCAAAAGTTAAATCATATCCTAATTTCTTGGTCATGTACTTCATTAATTGTATATATTTTCTAAAATAACATCAACATAGCTGTAACTAGTATAATGTCTGTGCAACACAGTTAATGTCTGTGCAAAAAATTTTCAGTGCTATCTTACCGGGTGGTATCTAAAACACACACTCACAAACATCACACACACACACATGCATGTACATAGTTTTATTTTTCATCATGATATTTAATTGAGCATGTTAACATATAACCTTCCTTGATTTATGACTATTTGATGCACCATTGGCCATAAAATAAGAAGGCCATTACAAATATGAAATAAGGCACAAACTGCGTTGTGTTTCCTAGTTTAAAAGAAGCAAGAGCTGTTCACTTAGCTTCTCTGAATGAACACAAAACAAACTACCATTATCACAGCATTCCTACTCTTTACTAAAAGTCTTATTTTCAGTTATAAGCTCTTTCCATGTGTGTCACAATATATTCCCTTCAAAGGGGTATCCCTTGTTACATGTTATTAATAAGGGAAGGAAGTGACTATAGAATCTATCAAAAATAAAATAAGCAGGGCACCTGGGTGGCTCAGTTGGTTGAGCGTCTGACTTTGGCTCAGGTCATGATCTCGTGATTTGTGAGTTTGAGCCCCACATCGGGCTCACTGCTGTCAGCCTGCCAGTGCAGAGCTTGCTTCAAATCCTCAGTCCCTCTCTCTTTGTCCCTGCTCTGCTTGCACTCTCCTAAAAAATAAATAAAAGTAAATAAATAAACAAGCAAAAAAAGAACAAAACAAAACTTTAACTTTTTCACAAGTTTTGTTCCAGAGAAACATTTTTTTCTTGTTTTTCTTAAGCCTCTGAAAATGGTATTTCAGCCATTCAATTCATTAAATGTCTGTATATGGAGTTGCAAGGATAGATGATTCAGGAGTATATACATTAGTCATAAATGGTGAAGAAGCATTTCCTTGTTCCCTTGTCTTTTTTCTACAGTGTAGTTATTGATTTGGGAAATAAACAAGCAATCAATTTTTTAGATCAATGTTTTTATAAGGGTATATTTATGAAGTTATGAGGCAGAAAAAAAACTTGTCAGTGTCGAACTTTACACAAGAATAACTATCTTCAGAAAAAAAGAAACCTGTTTTATTTAGCTCCAACGTGTTAAAGAATTCAGATGTCTTCACTTTCATTCTTTTAACAAGAAAATCTGGACAAACTGAAATCTAATGACTTATACTGGACCCATAAGACAATTGAAGCCACATTGGAGACCATTACTCTGAAATATGGAGGGATAGACTATCCAGAGAGGTACAGTAGCTGATATCTGCTTAACTGGAGTGGAAGTTGCTAGAGCCATCAAATTGATAGGATTATTTTTTTTCTTTTGTTTTGTTTTATTTTAAGTTTGTCTGTTTAGAGAAAGGGCAGGGCAGAGAGAGAGAGAGAGGGACAGAGGGAGAAAGAGAATCCCAAGCAACCTTCACACAATCAGTGCAGAGACCAATGCTGGGCTTAATCCCACAAATGGTGAGATCATGACCTGAGCTGAAACTGGGTTGGACACGCTTCCCCAACTGAGCTGCTCAAGTGCCCCAAAGTGGTAGGATCATTTACATGATAACATTGACCAGGGAACCTGGGTGGCTCCTTTCGTGAAGCCTCTGACTCCTGGCTTCAGCTCACATCATGATCTGGCAGTTTCCTGAGTTCCTGCCCCACAATGGGCTCTGTGCTGGTAGTACAGAGCATGCTTGGGATTCTCTCTCTCTCTCTCTCTCTCTCTCTCTCTCTCTCTCTCTCTCTCCCCCCCCCCCCCTTCTTGACTCACACTGTCTCTGTCTTTCTCAAAATAAACTTAGGAAGAAAAAAAAGTGGTAATGTTTACCAATTGCTGGGAATAAAATGTGGACTAGGGTGGTAGTGATAAACTCCTGGTGGGGGGGGTGCACACTTTTGGATGGAGTTCCACACTTTTGTGGATTTTATCTCCAGATTCCCATAGTGAAAAACCAAGAATGATTCCTTTCTGGGTCATGCACCATAGTGGGAAGTATAATCTTTATAAGATATATTTAACAAAGTCTTTCAGCTGAAAGACTTTGCTAGAACTGTAAATTGTTGGAGAGGGACTTCCTTCCATTCTAGCCCCCATGGCTTTTCTGTCTCATTCAACAGGGCATACTAGTCAACTAGTACCAGGGTTTCAATAAAATACGTTCAAAATACTGCAGCCAAGGAAAAGAGGAAGAAACGAGGGAAACAAAGAAAAACCTGTAACACCACAGAAACATTTGTGACGGTCATACCCCAAGACACAGACACATTAAAGAAGTGAGATTTAACTGAAGGATTGTAGAATCCACCCTTTACTACCACACCAACCTGGTCCCTGTGACAGGAGTTACAGCTGAGAGAGGGCAAAGCACATAATCTCTCTTAAGAAACTCCAAGGTCAAGAATAGGGACAAAAACAAGGAAATCAGAGGACTTTGAAGCATCTGTGACATATAGCTATGGCAGACTGCCCAATTTATAAAGTAGTAGCCAGATTAACATAAATCATAGAAATCCTCACATTAAAGGCCTATTTACTTGAGTTCCCATATCCAAATACAATACATCTGGTTTAAAAAAAAAAAAAAGCCAAAAGGCAAGACAAAAATAGTCTTATGAGTGTCTGCCACCTATAGCTACAGCAAGGAAGCCTCAGAGGCAGACTCTGATCTGACCATGTTGGAGTAATCAGCTCGGGGAATTAAAGTAGATATAAGTAATAAGATAAACGTTGTAACAACAGAAGTGTTCATGAATACTCAAGAATAGATGGGAAATATGAGGAGAGATATGAAAATGAAAGAATAAAAAAAGAAAAGGAAATCTAAAAATCAAAAGAACTGTAGCAGAAATGAAGAATGTTTTTTTTTTGTTTGTTTGTTTGTGTATTTATTTAAATCCAGGTTAGTTAACATGTGGTGTAATAATGGTTTCAAGAGTAGAATTTAGCGATTCATCATTTACATGTAAACACCCAATGCTCATTCCAATAAGTGCCTTCATTAATGCCCATCACCCATTTAGCCCATCTCCCCCACCCAACCCTCCAGCAACCCGCAGTTTGATCTCTATATTTAAGGGTTTGCCTCCCTTTCTGTTTTTATCTTATTTTTCCTTCCCTTCACCTATGTTCATCTGTTGAGTTTCTCAAATTGCACATATGAGTGAAATCATATGCTATTTGTCTTTCTCTGACTGACTTATTTCTTTTTTTTTAATATGAAATTTATTGTCACATTGGTTTCCTTACGACACCCAGTGCTCATCCCAAAAGGTGCCCTCCTCAATATCCATCACCCACCCTTCCTTCCCTGCCACCCCCCATCAACCCTCAGTTTATTCTCAGTTTTTAAGAGTCTCTTATGGTGTGGCTCCCTCCCTCTCTTTTTTTTTTTTTCCTTCCCCTTCCCCATGGTCTTCTGTTAAGTTTCTCAGGATCCACCTGAGTTGGGTGTTGAGTTTATATTTTCCTTATAGATTTTGGATACTAACCCTTTATCTGATATGTCATTTGCAAATAACTTCTCCTCTTCTGACAGTTGCCTTTTAGTTTTGATGATTGTTTCCTTCACTGTGCAGAAGATTTTTATCTTCATGAGGTCCCAATAGTTCATTTTTGCTTTTAATTCTCTTGCCACTGGAGACATGTCAAGCAAAAAGTTACTGCAGCCGAGGTAAAAGATGTTGTTGTCTGTTTTTTCTTCTAAGATTTTATGGTTTCGTATCTTACATTTAGGTCTTTCATCCATTTTGAGCTGATTTTTGTGTATGGTGTAAGAAAGTGCCCCAAGTTCAGAAGAATGCTTTCAATGTGTTTATCAGTAGACTCAGCATTACCAGGAAAGAATCAGTGAACTGGAAGTTAAGTCAATAAAAGCTTCCCAAACTCAAGTAGAAAAGAAAATAAAAGAAGGGGAGAGGAGAGGAGAGGAGAGGAGAGGAGAGGAGAGGAGAGGAGAGGAGAGAAGAGGAAAATCCATATATAGACATATCACATTCAAACTGCAGACAACCAGAGAAAATCTTTAGGGAACCAAGAGTGGGTGGGTGGATGGCTAAAACACCTTATTTAAAGTGGACCAAGGACATGGATTTTAGACATTATGCAACTAAAGTGAGGATAGAAAATGACATATTAAAGCTTGGAAAGAAGAAAACCAACAAAATAGAATTCTATATCCAGCAAAATTATCTTACAGAAGACACTCAGAGAAACAAACTGAGGGAATCATTGCCTGCAGAACTTACCTACAATAAATGTTAAAGGAAGTTCCTCAGGCAAAGGAAAATTACACAGGTTTGAAACTCAGAAATACATAAATGAAAGGAGAGTGTTGGATAAAGAATAAATGAAGGTAAAATAAAGTATTTTTTTCTATTCTCAATGGATCTAAAATATAATTGCTTAAAGGCATGAGACCAACAATGTTTTGGATAATTACTGTATAATGGATAAGTTAAATAAATGATAGCAAAGTCATGGTGGACTATCAGGAGAAATGAGAAAGCTTGGTTAGTGTGGTATTCTTTGAAGTTGGACTTAGATTAGTTAAAAATGTATATTGTAACTCCAATGAAAGCACTAAAATTTTGAAAAAAGAAGTATAATTGATATGCTAAGAAAGGAGATAAAATGGAGTCATATAAAATTCTCCATTTAAAGCATAAAAGAAAGAAAAAAGGAGAAAAAGAAGCAAAGAAGGAACACAATTAGTAAACACTAGTTACAAACATGATAGGTATTGATTCTGCTATCCTGACAATCACTTTAAATGTGAATGGTCCAAGTGTTTCAACTGAAAGTCAGAGATTGTCCAAATAGATATTTTTTAATGTCCCAAACATATGTGTCTATAAAACATGCACTTTGAATATGAAGGCTAAGATCTGTTAAAGTACAGAAATAGATTAGCATATACCACGCTAACATAACATGAAATTAATTTTTTAAGTCTTATTTTAATTCCAGTTAGTTAACACAGTGCTATTGAGTTAACATACAGTGCTATATTAGTACAATACAGTACTATATCTATATAGTATATATAGTAATTCAGCACTTCCACATAGAACTCTATGCATTAAAAAAGCTCAAGTAGCTGTATTAACTTCAGACAAAGCAACCTTCAGAACAAGAAAAGCTATTAGGGGTTATTTTAAAAAGGTATTACAATATTATAAAGGTGTCAGTTTTTAGTGCAGGGAAACTATTCTTTAATGATACTGTAATGGTGGACATAAGATGCTATGCATTTGTCAAAACTCATAGAAATTTACTACATAAAGATTAAACCTTAATGAAAGCAAATTTAAAAAAATCATATAGGATACAGGATGAAATGCAGGCTATTACAACTGATTCTAAATGTACTACCATGTATAAAACAATCTCACTGAAGCAGGTGTGAGAAAAGGTACTCAGCTAAATAACTGTGGAAATGAACAAAGTCTGTGAAACTCGTGGTTATAGGCACTCTACAGAAGCATTGTACTCTAGTTGATAAGCTTCCCCCCCCATGAGGGTACAATCAACAGCTCGGAAACTATTGCTCGCGGAGTGCCGTGGAAAGTTTAAGTAAATTAGGTATGACATGGTGCCAGCCAGATCTCACCATTGGAGTGGGAGGTAAACACTGTGGGCTCATTTTCAGCTTACTATACATATTAATTGTTCCATATAGAAATGTTTATGGATATGTGTAAATGCCCAGGTTAGTATGTGCATGTGCGTTTTCTTGCTATGTTTGCTGAAACTACAAAAAATCCCCCATGACTGAAGCATGGCCTTTCTACCAATATCCAGTGAATTATAAGGGTTTTTTTTTTGTTTTGTTTTTTTTTTTGTTTTTTTTTAGTTTGGCAGCAGGCGCTATTCCTGGCTCTGTCTATTGCATACAGTTTCTTCTGGTCTCGTCAGATATTTGCCTTTAGTTTGAGTAAAATCCCCACACATATTCTGATCAGCTCCGGGGGGCTGGGAGGGGGGGCGCTCTTTGACCTCTGGGGTTCTCTGTCTTTGTAACGTCTTCTCTTTAATATTCTGTTTTGTACACACCCTACCTGTCTTGGCTTCCTGTTTCTCAGCTGAAGCTCAAGTCACAGAATCATCTGAGCTTTGATTGAGTTTTCCTATACTGCACTGCAGCCTAGAAACTCTCTCCAAGCATCAAACAGGGACAATCTTGGCACTCACTTCATTTGTATTCTCTCTTTCAGGGGGCACAATCATTCATTACTTGCTGCCCTGTATCTTAAAAATCACTATTTTGTGTCTTTTTTTGTTACCTGATTGTTTTCAAATATAACAGTCAAGAAAAAAAATTTTTTAATTAATTTTATTTCAATGGATTGCCTGACATCTAAAATGATTCTCTTTTAATGTATATACTTTTTTTCTCTAAAGAATAAGCATAATGCCCTACATTAATGGGTTAATTTGTTCATAGAGGACCAGGCACAGGATAAACAAAAACACAAAAAAGCGAAAAGCACCCCTTCTTAACAGTTTTTTGTCCTTTGCTGTTTCACTTACCCTGTGGTGTTAGCAATACGCTGATATAGAATATATTTTGTCAGGATGAGTAACTAACTCATTGGTGTCCTGCTTATGAAAAAATCCTGTCATATGATAGAATCAACAAAGTAAAACCTCCATTTCCCTTTCTGTGCCTGGAATCTTTCTGTCATAAGGTGGCCCAGGACTGAATTTTTGGGTAGCATTTCTGGGCACACATAATTTAATAGGTTGTAAGTAGGAGATAATTATGGTATGTTTAGTGATTTTTAACATTAATGCCCAATAATAACTAACTGGTTGCCTCTGAATAAGTTGGGAACGGGCCCAGAGAGCAGTAAACAACTGTACTCCAGGCCCCTTATCTATCTGATGTCAGCCCATCTTGAGAATCTTCAGGAGACTGGTTGGGGACCTATGAAGGATCATGTTTCCCAAACTCAGGTTTGAAGCAAATCTACCAAGTCTGTCTTTTATCTGCTGGGTCTTACTATTTCACTGTAAGAGGCCATGACCTCTTACAGCGGAGTTCTTTGATTCCTATGTGCAACAATGAGTATAACACTTTATTCCTTGTCCTTTTCTTCCCCCTTGACATTTTATGAATTTGCTTAAGAGCCCTGAATAGCTGGTGGTTGATGCAAGAACTGAACTCACCCCGGATTCCAGTTTCCAGGTTTTGTCTTTGACAGTTTCTGACAGCTCATAAATGGGTTTGGTGTTAAGACTCTCCTTAGAGGCTTTTTTTTTAAAAGGAGCAATTGTGGATGTTTGATGAATTCTTATTACTGTGGCTTCCTTTTTCCCCGACGTGTTGTACAGTCATGCAGTCAACAGTAAAATGTATAAGTGCACATAAATGATCCCTGCATTGTGAAAATTGCAGCAAAAGACAAGCAATTATGTGGGGGAGTACATTAGCTAATACTGTTTTGCTTAGTTTCAGAGCCTCGGCTTTATTCTGAGTGTTGAACTCAATTTCCATATTACTCAGAAGACATTGATCATCACTAGCCTAAGTAAATATTCGTTTTGATTGTCTCAGCAGGCAATCTCAGTGGTCATATTTTAACTCCTCATGCAGGCAAAAGAAAACCTTTGATAGATATTTTGGCTGGTCTCTGCCATTACAGAATATGCCCAAGCAGGTGTAGAATAATAATGGCATATGAGAAGAGACCTTGTAAAGACTAAATTGCACCACAAAAATAATGTACTGGGTTTATCTCATGTGATTATCCAAAGAATACATAGAAGTACAATTGTTAGACCCTCATTAGGGGTTGGGTAAACTAAAGCACAGAGAATGTGAGACACGTCTGTGTTCTCACGGCTCATAAGTTCAGCTGCATCTTAAATTCAGAAACCTGATGTGGTTAGTGCAGTGATGATCCAAATATGAATTAGGTATCATTCATTCATTTTCTGTCTCTCCTTCTCCCTATTCCTATCCCTATCCCTATCCCTGTCATATTCCTTCTCTCTCTCTCTCTCTCTTTCTTCTCTCTTCTCTCTCTTCTCTCTTTTCACTTGCTCTTACCCACCAGATGAAGAAGAAGCCACAGAGAACATAACAACCAAAAGCTCCTTAGCAATGCCCCTTATTTTTTTGAGGACCCTCCATGCTATTTTCCATAGTGCCTGCCCCATTTTACATTCTATTCACTACAGTCAAGATATGGAAACAACCTAAATGTCCTTCAACCAATGAATGAATAAAGAAAATGTGGTGTATACATACAATTGAATATTATTCAGCTTTGAAAAGAAGGAAATCCTGTCATATGCAATAGCATGGGTGAACCTTGAGAACTTTCTGCTAAGTGAAATAAGCCAGTCACAAGAGGACAAACACTGCACGATTGCACTCACATGAGATGCCTGAAGTAGTCAAACTAACAGACGCAAAGAGCAGAGTGGTGGCTGCCTGGTGTTGTGGGATGAGTGAGGAATGGGGAGATGTTGGGCCATGGGTAGAAATGTTCAGTTCTGCAAAATGAATAAATCCTAGAGATCTACTCTGCAGCATTATGCCTGAAGTGAATAATACTGTACTGTACCCTTAACAATTTAAAATGCTAGATCAAATGTTAAGTGCTTTTCACACAATAAAAAGAATTACCCTTTAAAACCTGCTCCACCTAATTTTCAGCCTTAGCACTGCTCGCATATGCCTGTCTAGTCGAACCCAAATTTCTACTCTCCTAAGAATACCAGAATGTTCTCTTTTGGAGAACAGTTTCTTTCTGCCCTGCAAATACCTAACCTTTAATCACACCCACCTCAAAAGTCCTCTGCTCTGTACCCCTGTAACACTTTGGTCATGAATATTTTTCTAATTGTTATAGTGTGATATACTGGATCTTCTAGTAACTCTGAGCTTTTTAAGACAGCCACAGATCTTTTCATCCTCTTCCCTCCTAGCATCTGATCTATTTATCAGCGTATGCAGCATTCAAGAGGTGGGTTCCATACCTATGAACTCACCTACAGGCAAGTTTAAAATCTTCCTTCCTTGAACTCAGGGTTACAATAGAAATTCCCCAAAGTAGAGATATTTATAATAAAAATGGCACAAACATCAATCATTCCACATACACATACAACTTTAGATCAATAATTTTATTATCTTATTTTACATATGGAGAAAATCAGCCTGTAGAGAAATAATCTGGGTTGCTCTGTTCACAAAATCGGTACATAGTAAACAGCCTGGTCAGGCTGATTCAAAACACTCTGCCCACTCACATATGTATACTTTTCATCGTTAAGCATAATTATTTTCCAGGTACCATTTTAATTTATATAGAACTTATTAAAGCAGGCAAAATACCATTCAGTTTCTTCTTCTTGATTCTTCCCAACAGCTGTGAGACAAATTAACCAAAGGAGTGAAGTAACTTGCCCAAAGCCATATTCCTAGCAACTACTGGTGGAGCCACAGTTTGCATTTTACCCTCTCTGAGTGCAAATCCTAGACTCTTTGCACATGTGAAATCATCATTGGGAAGCATATTATTATCCAGTGTATCATGATTAATAGAAATATGAATATAATACAGTACTTTTGCAGAACTCACAGTGTAGTATGTCTGTATACAATCATGTGTATTGTAAATATGATGAATGTGTGTCTGGTATGTGTGAGATTACTTAGAGTGGTAATTATTTTTTTTCACATGGGAGATTGATGCCTTTATTTGCTCACAATGAAGGGGCAGCAAATTGTTACCTCTGTATTTTCAAATGATTTCTGTCTTTATTCTTTCCCCTGTCCCATTTCCAGATGTTTTCCTGATTTCTATCAGAATCAGTGTCCTTTGATGAAACAGTATTCTCTTGGTGATTGTGCTCTATGAGTTATTATTCCTTGCAGCCATCCAAACAGTTTTACCAAGTGTCGCATTTTGCCTAAATTGATACTAAAGCCGTTTAGCATAAGCTAATTAAAATTTGGATGTCCTTCGTGAACACACCACATGACTGATGGCGATGAGCTCCATCAACCTTACAGAGTACATTACTTTTGTAGCTGTGCAGTACCAAAGCATTCTGGAGTTATTTATTATGTTTACCTGAGCATGTAGGCTAATACTTTTATTCTGTTTAAGAATAGTGATGTTAATAACATTAGAGTAACAGGATTTGAGCTCCGTTCTGCTTCTGTCTCTAATGTTAGACTTCCTCCTTTAAGTAAGTTCTATATCTTCGTGTCCTCACTGATATGATACAATGTATAAGATGTGAATCATTCCCTGGGAATAAGATAAAAACATATGTGAAAACAAAGTCACTATGTCTGCAAGACTAAATGCAGCTTTGAGGCCAATTTCAAATTAAGTTTTTATTGTGAAGGGAGATCATATTCATGATAGTAAATTCTATTAGGAATATCACAAGTTTCTCAAATGGTATGTTGTTTGCTGGTGATTTCGCCTGGGGATATTGACCGGAGAAAAGGCTCTAGAGTTAAAAATTAGAAGATTCTTATTCAGATAATAATAGTTTTCCATCTCCTCACTTCTCTGCAAGTATATGATTGATCAGAAAATCACAAAAGTGAAAGAGAAACTTGGTTTTTGGTTTTGTGTAACAGTGTTGACTCTTCCTAGGACAAGTTGATAATGCATTACCTTAGATGACCATGTCATAAAATTAGAAAAGAAAGATAGGCTATGAAGTCAAACTTGGCTTTAGTTTACTCATGCATAAAATGGAGACAATAATAATATCAACTCCTAGGAATAGTTTGAGGATTCGACAAGATAACGCATATAAACAGCTTATTATAGTTCTTGGAACTTAGTTAAGTGTTAATTCGATGCAAAGGATGATGTTGAAGATGAGTGAGGGATCGGCAAAATTTATAATGTATTCCTTATAGTTCTTGGCTTGTGTCACTGTGCTACCTAGTAGGGCCAAGAACAGCCTAGGCTACTGTGCACTCATGCTCTGTCTGCTTTGTGCACAGTTGCAAAGTTCTGAGGTTTTTTTTTTTCCTTTCTTTTTTTTTTTTTAGGTTTTTGCACAGTCCTTGGGAATAAAGTCACTTCTTCCGTTCTTACTCTCAGAGCTTCCCTTGTCTCCTCCCCAAATCACCACTGCCTGGAGAATAGGTAAGAATTGATTGAGAATCTGCCTATCAAACCTGCAAGGACTATTTGAACTAGTTTGCTGTGGTTGGAGTGGAGGAAAAGCACACTGCTCAACTGCATAAGCCAGGCAAAGTTCCAGAGTTGCTCTCCAATGGTCTGGCACTTAAAGCTCTCAGTAATTACAATCTGATGTGGCTGGTTCTCTATTTACGTATTCATCCTTCTTTCACTATTCTGCAGTGTAAACATTGTAGTGCCTAGTTAACCTGTCTCTAAGATTTCTTTCCCACGTGGTTGCCCTCTGCTGTCCAGTGAAATCTCCTAGCTTGCCAATTGTATATTCATGTGCATTCACATAGCTCTTGGCATTTCATGGAGAGCCAACCACCACTCTTACTACCAGGAAACAGATGTAGATAGCTAGAATCTGTGTTGAGTAATGCCCAGGGAGCACCATGATGGTGGAATAGCCATTGATAGAATGGTGTCCTTTACATATGGCCCTACTAAATGTAAAAGAATGAGAAAAATAAGGATTAAAAAAGCTACATGTAGTTTCAGAATGATATAAGCATTGCATATTGTGCTTATAATGTACACTGGTAGCTGTGTCATCTGGTCTACCTTCCTTCAAACCTGTGCCTCCAATATGCCCCTTGTCATTGCTTTGTGCTGAACTCTCATTTGCTCTGGGCTCATGGATGCAAACAACACAAACCAATATCATCTGCATCTAAAAAAGAAAAAAAAAAGGAATTTATACAAGTGGTGTCCATTGCTCCACACTGTTATGATGCTAAAAGCCTGGGTAGTAAGTTAGAGGTCAGAACAAGGATCTTCTAAGGTCAAGCAGCCTTCCAAGAGTACTGTGGTGCTGCAGGCACCACCACCGTGGCATAGTCCCACCACAGTGCCTCCATGATTTCCCATTAGTTGAGAGTGGATCTTAATTGCCCCCTTAACTTTATGTGCCTTGCTCATTTTAGATTCAGAGTCCAGGTGGGAGTATCCCAATGGCTAAGCTTATTTTAAAATTGAGCTGTAACTGCCATGGGATAAAAGGAGGAAGATTTCTTTCCCTTTTCAGTTTCTGGATCAGAATGGAAGGTACTATATCTCTGGAATATTCACAAAATGAAAATATCTCTAAAATGAGAGTGGGAGGGAATTTTGGATACTGAACAACTTAAATAGATAAGGGTATCTGCTTTCATGGTCTCTTGCATTATTCTGATTTCTCTCTCTTCTCAATGAATTCACCATGCTGTAGTCAGAGTGAGTTTTATACAATGTGTATAAGGTTGTCAGCCCTTTTAGTTCTATTTGAATTCCACCCATTAGGGTTACACACTCTTTAGTTTGGCTTGCAAAATCTTTTCCTGTATGACCCTAATAAATGGCTCCTCCCTAATCTCCTACTCCACCAGCTTCTAAAGGGTACCCTCCAAGGTTTAATTAAAATGTTCACTCTTTCTCAAACATGGTGGTGCTTTCATAATGTCTGTGCTTTGCTCATGATGTTATTTTCCTGATTAACAGAATTTTAAACTGCTACTTATTCAAGATCTAGCTCAGAGATCTCTTCCTGTATCAATGCATCTCTTAACTTACAGAGGTAGAAACTGGCATTCTCTCCACAAGAGTTTTAAAGAAATATGGACAGGTAGCTATAACAACACATAGACAAGTAAACAGAAAAAAAAATGCATCAACACGTGCAGTCTCGCCACTAGGATTTACTAACTTGAAAACAGACACTGTATCTTAATCATTTTTTTTTAACCCATTAAAAAGATGGATAGTTGAAACAAGATCCTGAGGGCAGCAAGGTGTTATATAAGCTCTTATACAAATGAATGACATGACAACATTTTGAATTATAGCAGAAAAAAATGAAGTGAATGGATCGGTACATATTAGAGGCAGAAAAATAATTTAGGAAGCTGCTAAGTGGTCCAGGTGATAGATAATGAGTGATAGCATTGGGATAAAAAAAGAAAGAAGAGTTTCCAAAGATACTAGGTTGAGAAAATTGAAAGAACTGGGGTTTAAATCCAGAATCCAGCATTTTTATGTTGAATTTCACTTAAATGAACCTTTTACAGTTTTGCTTGTATGGAACCTTTTAGTTGAAATGCCTCACCTTGCTCCCAAATTGATCATTCAGGCTAGTTGTGTCAGAAAAAGGCAGAATGTGGTGAATACACCAGCATCTGTTTTTTGATAATTTATAGCTAACACTCACCCACACAGGAATAGGTTTTAAGATGTATGGATGATCCACCAGTGGGCACTGGCATGGAAGTATCAGTTTTGAACCTTACTTCAAAATAATTCTATATGGGGGTTTTGCATGTGAAGATTCATCCTGGTGATCATTGCAGCAAACAAGAGTTATACCTTGGAAGATAAGTCCTATCATCAGTGTGGTGATTGACAGGAAATTATAGTGGTGTTGATGACAGATCTATAATTACATTACAAATATTTATCTCTAGAAAATCCTTCCTGAATTGCTTCTCATATGGTATGACTTCTCTTCTCCTCCTTCCTTTGTGGAGATCTACTGCGGCTGACATCAAATTTACAGTATAAAAAAAAAAAAACTAATATGATTAAAATGTGGATAATATGTGAACACCTGATCTGAAGGAAGATCTTCTTCCTGTTTTTATAAAGTTTCCTTCACAAAAAGTAGGGAATGCAGATAGAAATGTCATCTTGCTGAAATCCACCCTTACTGGAAAGGAATTGGAAGTTGTCCAGCAGAAACACTTACCTAACCAAACGTCTGTTGACTCCTTCAACAGTGTAGTATCCATTTCAGTTCCTGGTGCCATGTACTGGGGACCAGGGGAATTATTGAAGACATAATGATACACAGAAGTCAATTTTCATGCTCCATCCATTATATGAAATAATCTATAAAATTCTATCAAATAATCTCGTAAATCTACCCCTCTTTTGATATCTAATTGTTTAGCTTTAACCAGGTCCTTGACTCTGTTCATTTGGGTTATTGCAACAGCTCTTTGGCCTTTTTGCCTCCAGCTGACAGATTTCGCTACGATAGTTATATCCAATCATGGACATTTGGGCATAAATATCTATGTTTAGGAGATAAAATAGCTTTTCATTGCCCACTAGATGAATTGCAAAGTCCCTACTCTGGCCTCTATCACAGATGTAATGAGAATCTACTGTGGGCCAATTATGTAGTTAATGGGAAGTGGTACTGCTATACTTTCAATCCCAGGATAAAGGGGAAATGTTTAGAGTTTACACTTGCCACCTTATATTACATCCTCACAAGAATATTATGATCTGGGTGCAATGATTATGCTACCATTACAGATCAGAAAACTGAGGCATACAAAAAGCCATCCCAAATCACACTGCTCACAAACACTATTAAAAATGCATGTCTGCAGATTCCTCATTCAGTTGCCATTTGCCTGAGACATTAGTACTCAGTGAAGAGAAACTCCAGATCAGAAAGGTTTGTTGTTTTTGTTTGTGTTTAATGACTCCTTAAGATACAAGTCCTGTGTTTGTTTAAAAGAGATCAGAACAAAATGAAATCCAAATACACGTTACTCTGTAGCATTTATGGTCTTGAGTATATCATTGTAAAGTGACAGGGAGTAAGTTACTAATAACAAGTAATAGAGGTTGTGTTTGCAGCTTGGTACATTATGTTATGACAAAATATCTTTTCAACCATTTTGCTTGGTTATTGTCATTTCTTCCAAGAAATCAATGCTATTGGAGATGGATGACAGCAGTGACCTGGCGGGTATGACTGCACTGTGAATGGCAAGCTCTTGCCTTAGATGTGCTTTTAAAACTGCAATTTCCTCTCCAAGAACAAAGGTCATGCAGTTGCCAGGCAAGAGCCAGTACACGTTGGCTGCTGTGACCCCTCCTACTCTGTTGGAAAAATTAGGAGGTTGTGGGAGACAGGTGTCACTGGAGGTTTAGTGATTGCTTTGCTAGAATAAGTCCCTTTAAATTAGAAACTAATGTGATTCCTTCGGCAGTGTTATTTCCAGCTAGCTGCAGGTGGAGGAAGATGGGCCACAAAAGGAATTTGATTTCGCTTGTCATTAATTTTTAATTTGCTTTAGAGCCATCTTTAAGATACCTTCGTAGTTTTCATAATTTTCCTTTGTGTATGAGGTAACATTGCTCTTTGATTAGCAGTCCAACAATAAAAATGATTACTTCAGATGTATCAATCTCGGCATCCTTTGTGCAGAGTTCTGTAAGTCTGCAAGGGAAGAGACATCTGTGTTCTGTGCCTACTAACCTGAAAATGCAGAGTTTTTAAAGCATGGCAATAAAAATCCAACTTAAGGTGAATGACTTTTGTCTGGATTGTTCCCTTAAGATATGGCATTGGAAATATATGGATCAGACCCAGAAAAACCTGTATAATGTTGTCTACATGACCTGCCAACATTACTTACTATTCACGCTTGCCTCTTCTACATTTCTTATGGCCCTTCACTCCTTCCAGTCTTCGTTGTCTTTCACAGTAACTATTAAGATGGCTTCCAAATTTTTTCCACACCTCCACTGGAGTGGTGCTTTTGAAAACACAATTGGATTATGTCACTCCTTTCCTGAAAGTCTATCAGAATTTCTGTGTGGTTACATGCTACATTTGGCAATTTTAAGAATGGTAGCCAGACTCCTTTAACATCTGGTGCTGGGCCATCTCTCTAGTTTTGTCTCTTAACATCATCTCTTGCTTCACAGCCAGTATGTATATTCTGGCCCCATCCAGAGCACAAAATTATCTTCGGCAAGTTGTTTTCTTGGTACCTTCCTCTTTTGTTATATCCTAGAGAAAACTAATTAAGTCTGATTAAGGAAATGGAGGTTCTCATCAGAAAGATACTAGAGCTTCTGACTGAATTGAAGGTTCACTGAGCAAACCATGCAAAGGGCAAAAGTACTGCTTTATCCAGGGAAGAGAATCCTGCCAGATCTCTTTCTGGCAAGAGTCTCTGCCTCCCACTGTCTGCTGGCATCATCCTCTCTCACTGAACAGCCTTCTCCCCTGTGGTGTGTTGAGAAGCAAAGCTGCCAACACATGCAGAACATCACGGTCTTAAGCTTCTGTCACTAGAAATGGTGACTCTCTTTTTCAGTTCTATTTTTGAAACCCAAGAAAGTACTTGAATTGACCATTTGGATTGGAGATCTCTTAACTTCGGGATTAATTATCTGTAGAGTTGCATAAGGTGAGATCTTATTAAAATATGAGCAGTCAAGCTGAAAACTTTTGGTTGAAAGGAGAGAGGAACAGTTTACCCAAATCAAGATGGGGTGAGCAGTGAAGGAGAGAGAGAAGGGTTTATACTCCAAAGAGATACATTCTCTTAACCCTTCAGGCTAGCCTTAGATAGGAGGTATTTGTATAGAAAAGGAGTTTTGTAGACACTGATAATTCTCTTTTTTATCACTGCTTGGTAACTCCAATTTTCTAGCAATATAATGAATTCTCAAAATAAATACAGAAAAAGTAACTACCTTATAGTATTTCTTTTTTAAATTCGTACATATGTGTATGTATTATATAACCAGAAATATTACTGAGAATATTATGTGAACAGGTATGAGGTTTGGTGGTCTGGGAGGATGATGGCACCAACTTCATATCAGTATAAGTTGGGGAAGTTTAATTTTTGTATCTTTTTGAAATGGGTTTAAATATGCATAGTGTGGGTGCCTGGGTGGCTGAGTCGGTTGAGCATCGGACTTCAGCTCAGGTCATGATCTCGCAGTTGACAAGTTCGAGCCCTGTGTCGGGCTTTGTGCTGACAGCTCAGAGCCTGGAGCCTGCTTCTGATTCTGTAGCTCCCTCTCTCTCTCTGCCCCTCCCCCACTCATGCTCTGTCTTTTTCTCTCTCAAAAATAAAGATAAACATTAAAAAAAATTTTGGCTACTATGTTTTTACTTTTACCTTTCCTTATTTCATTTAGTGCCACAACTTAAGCATTCTATGCTATTAAGAGTATTTTGTGAATAATTTTTATTGGCTATATAATATCATGTCAAATAGTATAATTAAAGATTTCCCTATTATTACAACTATATTTATACTTAATTACATTTTTAAAATATTGAGTAAATATTTTGGGGTCAAGGAATTACAATATTTAGGTTTTTCCCTGAACATGAATTTCTAGAGCTAGAATTACAGGGTCAAAATATATACACATTTGAATGTTCTTAACTCACATTGACAACTTCATTTCTAATGAACCGTCCTGATCATAATGTATAAATATATTTTTTGCCATAGTCTTGCTAGTATTTTGTATTACTGTTTTAAGCAATGATCTGATAACAGAAAAAGGAGTATCATGTTATTTAACTTACATTTATTTATCCTTTTATATGGTTTTCCATATATTTGTGAAGGGCTCATTTCATATCCTCTGAATTGTACATGTCAGTTATTACTTCATATATACTTCAGTAGATTGTTTGTGGAAGTCATTAACACAAACATTATGAATATTAATGTAATTGTATCTGGAATTACAGCTTTATGAGTTTATTAATAGGTTTAGTGTCTAAAGTTTCTTTTTCTTAACTTTTATTAAAGTTTCTTTTTTCTTAAATTTTCATTTTAATTCCACTTAGTTAACATACAGTGTTATATTAGTTTCAGGTGTACCCCATAGTGATTCAGCAGTTTCATATATCACCCTGTGCTTATCACCACAAGTGCCTCCTTATTGTTCTTGTTTTTGTATGTTTCACCACTTCTAAAAATTTGAAAATCTCTTCAGTACAGAACTATTCTAATTTAAAGCCAAAATTACCAAATTTATTCTTCCTGGAATCATAATTATTATACCGAGGAATCATTTTATGTATTTGGCAAATGAGGTAGTTTAATGCGGTGTTTGGATTTTGCCCACAGATTTATATTTTAAGAACTGAGGGGATTAGAAGAGCTAAAGAAACAGTCTGATGAGGGAAAGAGCTCAGGCGTGGGAGAAGGAGGAATTGGAATGTTTTCCTGTCCCAATCCTTGATCGTCACTTCTTTCCTTGGGAAGAATTTTGTATTACTACATAGCTAGAACATAGCTAGAAAATTCCTACATAGCTAGAACAAATTCGTCATCATGATGACCAATGTCCTTCCAGCTGAAACATTTTGTGGTTCAATAGTGACAGCATTTGTTGGCAAATTATGTGCAGCAGAAAAAGATTCAAGGAGACATCGAACAAATATGGCAATTGCCTGAGGTGGTCACACTGCTGGAATCTGTGTCAAATGATTACTTTCTTAAGAAATTTTTGAGACCTCTGATATTCATTTCCTGGGTCTGCTATAATGAAGTACCACAAACTGGGTGGTTGCAAACAACACAAATTCATTCTCCTGTAATTCCAGAGGTGGTGTGTCCAAAATCAAGGTGTCAGCAGGGTTATGCTCCCTCTGAGACTCTGGGTCCCATCCTTGCTTGCCTCTTCCCAGCTTCTGGTGGTGGCCATTGATCTTTGACATTCCGTGGCTTGTAGCTGCACAACTCCGGTCTTGCCTATGTTAACACATGGTGCTTACCCTGTGTGTCTGTTTTCATGTGGCCTTTTTCTTCTTCTTATAAAACTACTAGTCATATTGGATTAGGGCTCAAATTAATGACCTCATCCTCTTTTGAATACATCTCCCAAGACCCTATCTCCAAATGAAAGTCACTTTCTCAGGTACCACTGGTAAGGACTTCAACATATCTTTTGAGGGACACAGTTCCACCCATACATGACATGACCACACATGCACCTGTATATTTAGTAAATTAAAGATGGCCTATTGTCTCCTTTCCAGAGGGAAGAGCAGGAGTGCAGCCTGAAAAGCTATGTAGGATGACTTCTGCTTAGCATTGCAAACTATTCAATCCACTAGTAGATGTTGTTGGCCTGAGGACCACACACAGATCAACTCTTAGGCGACAGAGGGATGAGAATGTTGTTATAACTAAGAAGCAAAAACACATGCAGAGGGAAATTGAGAGATTAAGGACTGACTTCACATTTTGTGATTGTTGTCATAACTGAATGAAACTTAACTTCTCTCTGGAAATAAGTGGGAATTATATGTCAATGTCTTAAAACATATAAAGGATAGAATTGGATTTGAATTCACTCAGACTTATATGACTGGAAGTCCACATTATTTTTTGTAATGTTTATTTATTTTGAGAGAGAGAGAGCAAGTGAGCACATGTGAACAGAAGCACTGGTAAGGGGCAGAGAGAGAATCCCAAGCAGGCTCTGCACTGCCAGAGTAGAGCCTGATACAGGCCTTGATCTCATCATTGTGAGATCATAACCTGAGCTGAAATCGTGAGTCAGTGGCTTAACCAACTGAACCACCCATGCACCCCTGGCAGTCTGCATTCTTCATTGCAACAGCATTCTACCTGTGTTATTTAACATCTCTGAACCTTGGGTGCCTTATCTGTAAAATGTAATAATAGTCTGCTTCAGGGGATTGTTGGGGAAAAATGGGATGCTTGGTACATCATGAAAAACTCAATAAATGTAATTTTTACTGGGGAGTTCTTATGCTATTTTCCAAAAGTGAATTTTTAAATATTTTCTCACCAGATTTGTGGCTCCTTGACGGTAGGGACTTTGATCTCTCTCCATTTGAAATAGAGTCAGCACTAAGCACTAGTTGAATGACAGAGAGAGTGGACAGTTTCACATGACTCCCAAAGGTCTTCAGGCAATCTAAGCAGAATTACAGCCACAATCAGGGAGATTCCAAGTGCCTTTTCTTCCTACTGTGTGTCAAAAGAATGAACCAAACACAAAGACAAAGACAAGAAGAAGTAAAATTACTTAATATGTTACATGGATGCCAGAAAATAGAAAACTAGTGTGTGAACCACAAAGAAGCAAAGCAGGGCCTTGGGGAGACTCATAAATCGAGTGTATGTTTGTGGAAAAGGGCAGGGGTGTAATGGTTGCAATTTCCCTTCATCGTGAAGCTTAATTAGACACAATGCCAGGTATTCCCACCCTATTTGACCCTCTGGAGTATTTATGATGCTATGTCTCTACTTTCATTAATTCCTGTGCACATGAGCTCAATCGGCAGAAGTACTACAAGGTTATTAAGCAGAAGGAGTTGGAGAGTTTTTCAGTGTCCATTCTCCATCCCTAAAGCTCATACTTTCAGCAAAGTGTAAGAAATTGACAGTTATTAAACTGCAGAAGAGACTGCTACAGCAGGGCACTGGAGGTCAGCTGCCCATTGGGCCTGGCATAGGGGCTCCAGGGTGAGGGGAATCAATACACTTAAGAACAAGTGTAAGTTAAATGCTTTTCTGTGACCGAATCTAATGTCTCCAGCTGGCTTTGCTCAAAAGATCTTTCTTCCCTTTCACCTGTCTTATCTGCTTATTTTTTAAGTCAGTATCTGATAGCAGCTTTCTAGGATGTTCTCATAAGAGAGGATTCTGTTGGAACAGGGTCAGATGGAATCATTTGGTATCCCAGGTTGTTTTTTGGGTTTTTTGTTTTTGTTTTTGTTTTTGTTTTTTTGTTTTGTTTTGTTTTGTTTTGTTTTTTGTCTTGTCTGCTTAAGAGCAAGTTGAAGCAGGAAATAAAATCATTTGATGACCAAGGGGTGACTGTTCCTCGGAATTTGGCAGGGCAATTAATATTCATTGAATTGCATTACAATTATTTTATCAGTAGATCCTCACATCAACCCCACAAAATAGGTTTTATGAGCTCCATTTTAGAAATCAGGACTATGAGACTCAGAAATGTTAGGAATCATGCTCTTAGCCACAAAATGTGATCTGGCAGAATGTGATTTTGACCAGGTCTGTTGACTCTGTGTTATATCTCCTTGTATGTGGGGAAGTAGAAAGGCTTGTGTACTAAAGCAAAAATGACGACTTAGTACCTCCTGTATGCATATAACTGTGGTTGGTGGGTACACATACAGATAAGCATGTAAGCCATGAGATTTTTGTGACTCTTTCAATTATCATGGTATCTTCTGTTTATCATGGTACCTTCTGTATCTAGCATACTGTCTGCCATATAATAGACAATGCACATGTGTTGAATGAATTCATAATGGTACCAAACAAGCCTTTAGTATTTATTTCCGAATAGACAGTAATGCTTAATTAGAATGTTAATAAGGATTTGTCTTTTGAAAGAAAAAAAATCGGTGTGAATCAGGAGTTCACAGGGAGAGATCACTTCTGGATGAATCTATAGGGAATCATTTATGGAGTAGGTGGCAAATGAACTGATTTTGAAAGATAAACGTTCACTCAGCAGAGATAAAGTTTTGATGGGAAAGGTCTTGCAGGCATTCTACAGAGAGGAGCCTGTATGTTCCCATTTCTTGAGTTCTCCTCATATGACTGGGATTGCAGATGTATGGTAAAGGCTAGCTCTATTCCAAGAGTTCTCTTTACCCCTATATTAGTTTCCTGGGTCTGTTATTACAAATTACTGTGCACCAGGTGGCTTGAAACAATAGAGATTTATTCTCATAACTCTGGAGGGTGGACGTCTGAAATGAAGGTGTTGGCAGGGCAGGCTGTCTAGGGGAAAATTCTTTGTTTCTTCTAGCCAGCTTCTGTTGGCTGTCAGTAATCCTTGGCCTTCCTTGGCTTGTAGATGTGCTGTGTTGTTGCCTGCCTCCATCTTCACATAGACCTCTCCCCTAAGTGTCCAAATTTCCTTCTTCTTATAAGGACACTAGTCACTACATTAGGGCCCACCTTAATCCAGCATGACTTCATTTTAACTTAGTTACATCTACAAAGATCCTATTTCCAAATACAGTCACATTCACAGGTTCCTGGTAAATAAGAATTTGAGGTAGAGGGCCACTATTGAAATCAGTGGCATTTGTGGTCCCACAAATGTGTGTCCCAGTGGTCACAGCATTTGTGACCCTTGGGACAGTAATGAAGCAAAGATCTGAATGAAGTCAGTGTGATCTGCCTTTCATATGACCTGCATGTATTAGGATGTCTGTGTCCTGACTAATAGAAATTTGGGGTCTGTCAAAATTTGTGATGTTTCAGCCTCACCCCACTGATGTCTGATGATCACCTCAGCAAACTTTTCACTGTTTCTGTCTCCCTAGTTCCCTTCTGACTGCTCTGGTACTCACTGGCTGCTCTAATGAACACTTAATTCTACTTGCCCTCTAGTCACTAAATCAGGTTCTTAATAACATCCTATTAATTGTATAAAATAAGGATTTGAAGCAAACAAGATAGGGTTTTTTTTGCATTTTAATTAAATTCACATTGATTTGGAAAAACAGATTTATTGAGACCTTAACAACCACATAACACACATAACTGAGTTGTTAAGTCTCAATAAATGTTTTTTGGGAAATCAATTGACTTTTGATTAATGATGAATATCTGTTTTAATAAATCTCAGTGAAATAAAATGTTGAGTGTAGGTGGACAGTTTAATTAAGCTGGACTTCCTTATTCCTATACCTACTTACCTTGACCCAGAATTGCTTATCCTAGCCTTTTTCTCTGAGGAAGGGGAAAAAAAATCAGGCCATGTCCATTCATCTGTTTACCACAATGAGTGAGGAAAGAAAAATGACATTTTTTGAATCTGCGTGAATATTGAATAAAAGCTCCTCATGGCATACCCTCTTATAATCTCCACTTTGTCAAAGAAGCCTCCCATGACCACCCTATATAAACTATTTAATATTTCTAACCATGTGTGTTTTCTTTACATTCTTAGTGTTTCAAAATCATGTCATTTCGGGCACTTGGGTGGCTCAGTCTGTTAAGTGTCCGACTTTCATGATTTCATGGTTTGTGAGATCCAGCCTCATGTCAGGCTCTGTGCTGTTAACACAGAGCCTGCTTGGGATTCTTTCTCTGCCCCTCCCCCTCTCACATGCACTCTCTCTCTTTCTCTGTCCTTCTCAAAATAAATAGATAAAAATTGTTTTAAAATCGTGTAAATTTAACTGTATACTTGTTTATTTGATACCAGACCTCACTCCCAGTTATAAACCCCACAAAAGCAGCAAGTTGCACTGATATAACTCGCATGTCCATCATTGCCCTGAAAACAAAGCCTACTGGGCATCTGTCCCTCTTCCTTTTCATCTTCTTTACCTCATACATTCCTCTATGTAGTACTCAAATCAATGGTCAGCTTAGAGGTCACTGTGCTTTACTAAAACATGACTTAATTGATGTTTGGGTCCTGTCATGTGCCCCTCTGTCACCTCAACCTCTACTGTGAGTCTCAGATCCAAGTAGACATCAATAAATGCTTGCTGAACAAATAACATGCTGTGTATGAAATATTGGGGCCCAGTGTATAGTCCGAGAACTTCTCTAGGCTTCTGCCATTCAACCAGAGGGCTTCCTCTGCACCCCTTAAACTCTTGGTAATATCTAAGTCTGCCTTAAGAATACACAGCTATATTTACTAAAAGCTTGATCTATATATCCTTTTGTTTGATATTGATAAACTGTTGACACCTTGTTTCATTGGACATCTAAAAATAAAATGTGCCCAGTGCATCATAAATTACGACCTTGGTATCATTTGTACAATGTCAACACTCTGCAGTCAGTTCTGGCAATAGCCGCTGGAGAGGGGGAAAAGAGTGAAGAAGGGCTGAAGCCACTATATCTACGAACCTCTTCTAGGAGAGATCAGACAGGCAAGAAGAGGTTTGTTTCCACCTAAGTTAATAAAACTAAAATGCCTTTGTTTCTAGAGAGTAACTATGGAATATTTTTTTTTTAACAGCAGAACTACCAGATATATATTCTAGTGACAATCTGAGCATATGTTATATTTCAGGTGCTATACTTGGCAATGATTTTACAGTATCCTATTATTTACTGCACAAAAACTCTTCAATTAAATATTATTAGCTCTCTTTTAAGTTGAGAAAACTAAGCCTCAGAGAGGGTACACAACCAGCCTAAAGTAACACAGAGAATAATGAATAAAAGCAAGTTTTGAACTTATAAATTCTATCTCTGAATACAGTATTTTTGCTTTAAATTCTTCTGATGAACGTAACAATATATACTGGATTTACAAGCAGATCTTGCATGTCAGTCTAGCCTAAAAAGACCTGATAAATATTTCCAAGGCTAGGTGGAGCTCAGCTCAAGAAGATCAAACATTTGACATCTACTAGATAGTAGATCAACAAATTATGCAACAATGATAAAACTTAAAAATCCAGCTAGCAGAATTTATACACAGCACAAAGATATTCTAAGATATATCGTAAGCAGCTGGTATCCCAAGAGGTTTAGTGGATTGCCCAAGGTCAGACCACTAATACATAGGAGGCCTGGGATTCCAGTTTGAGATAGATATTTTAGAATTATCTCTTAAGCACTAGCCATTTATACCAAGAGGGCAGCCCATTTAGTTGAAACCCCAGTCCCCAGTCTCAGTGCTTTGTGTTGATAACTGGGCTCGTGAGTTGGTTACACTTTTTCCTCCGACATTTCTTTCCTTCATTCCCTTATCACCATCATCTCTTGACTGACAACCAAGAAAGGACTGTGGAAAAGTCTCCCCTTGAATTTGCTAGTGCAGTCTACTGCCTGCCTGATATATGTGTCTGTTCAAAGTGTGGCACAAATGTTTGGTTAAAGATAATGACCCAGTCTGAAAATTACTGTGATAAAAATGTCATGTAATTTTCCAGGGTGACTTTGAAGTAAGGCTTACCATATAAATGTGGGGAATTGAGAGAGCCAGCTATTATTTTCTTCCTTGATGAGCACTAAATTAGTGTCTTCCTCAGCACCAATGCAGTGGGCAGTCTCCATGTTGTTAATTTCTTTCCTCCTCTCCTTGTGGCTGGGCCGAAGCAATATTCAAGACCATCCTAGAGCAGTGATTCCCAGGAGCATGGATTTTTTTTTCACAACTCACTGCTTCAAATAGTTGAAAGGACACAGTTTGAAATAAAGTCAAGCAGAACTTTATTGGAATATCAGCTCTGTGTGGATTTAGAAGAACTGTTTCAGCCCCCATTTTCTTTCCTGTCAAATCATATTTTTTTGCAAGTATTAAATAAAACAAAATTTGTAAAATACTTGGCATATAAAAGAGTGTCAACTGTTTGAATCAGCATTTTATTTCTTCACAATGCAGATTGTTGGGCCTTGCCCAGTGACAGTCTGATTTAAAAAAAAAAAAAACATCTCAAATGGGGGCACTTTGGTGGCTCATTCAGTTAGGTATCTGACTTCAACTCAGGTCATAATCTTGCGGTTTGTGAGTTTGAGCCCTCTATCGGGCTCTGTGCTGGCATTTCACAGCCTGCAGCTGCTTCGTATTCTCTCTTTCCCTCTCTCTCTTCCTCTCTGTTCCCCATCCTCCCCCTCTCAAAAATAAACATTAAAAAAATAAAAAAAAAAACATATCTCAAATGGAGCCCAGGAATCTACGTCTCTAACAAGCATTCTGGGTAATTCTAATGTAGGCTAAACAGCACCATGCTTTGAGAAATATTGGCGCTGAAGGATATAATAATTATAATAACAACAATCATAACATAATTACCATTCATTGTGTGCTATGTTCAAGGCACTGTACATTAATCTACTCTGCACTTGGCATAAAACATGACATCGTACTCAGTAGATGCCAGTGTTTTCCATTTTCTTAACTCTCTTTTTTCTCACTCAGTGTTTTCTAAACATGGAGCCCTTGGAGAAAGTGTAGATGTAAAAAAGGCTCAGTTGTAGGAAGAAGAGTTGGCTGAGTTGAAGCCACCTTAAGGTTGAGAATGACTTTCATCCTCAGCAGGTACTTACAGGAGGAATTTTCTTCCCAAGTTGTGTCTGGTCGTTAGAAGTTACCCTGTCTATGTGAAGTATTGAAATGCTCCTTCCCCACGAACCTGTCATGGACTTACCCAATACTGTACCAACAGCCCAACAATGTACCCACTGTTGTGGAAAAATGGTGCCATTTTCTCCATGCCATCAGTGGGAATAACACAGAACCCTAATATGCCTCTATCTATTTTGGGCATCTTGTATGTATTTCTGTTTTTCCTTGACTTTTCTGTGCTATTGCATCATTTGAGTAGATATATTTTTCCATAACTCAAGTCTGTCTATCCTTTTTAAAGATGAGAAATTTGAGACTTAGGGCTTAATTCACTAGATCTCATAATGTGAAATTACTCTGCAAATTTTTAAAAACGAAAAACATGCCAATTTATATTAATATACTATTATAAAGATTACTACTGTTTTCCCCATTCTCTCATTGTACAAATAGGCAATGAGTCAAGAATATTCACAGGCCACATGCTGTGTATGAACAATTTGCTTTTCTTCCTTGAGATCTAATATTCAGTAGGAAATATATATGGTTGACCAAAGTCACTAACAATGTTCTCTCTGAAGGTCAAAACTTCTGACTAGTGACTCAATCTAATTAGGTTAAGCTTAAGGTGATAATGTGTGGATTGTCAGCGGCTAGAACATTTATTCTTATTTTTTTCTAAAGCAGTGTCCTTTAAAACAGTCAATTAACATGCTGCAGAGAAGAGTTTCCAGATAACTCGAGATTGAATTGAAAGGCTTTCCTTCCCCTGACAGAGCAGAGAGGTTGAGTACCTGACTTCCCTTTCAAAGTCAGTGATCCATGCAGCACTTCTGATTGGAAAGATGTGAACCTTTCCAGTCCTTCGTGTACATATAAATGGAGATGCTAAGGAAATTAGTCAGACTCTGGCCAAGAAGAGCTGAAGGATAGAAGCAGCCTAACTGCCTTCCAATGTGCCCAGCTGTCTCTGGAGTATTGTGATTTACACTTTTCCTATTTAAAATACTGTGTGAAAGAATTAGGACAGAACAGTGATATCTAAACTGAATGCTAAGTCATACCCCCCCCTCACACACACACACCTCTGCAAATTAAAAATCATCCCTATATTATTGAATATTTTATTTAAAATTTGCCCTGGCAGGCTTTTACTTGGGGAGCTTTAACAGAAAGCTGGCAGATATGATTAAGAACCTCTCTTTATATTAAGAACTATTGGACACTCACAATCCTTGTTTCTATAATCTTTAAATGTTCACAGAGAGAGACAGAAAGTAGTAAGAATTTCTTAGGGATGAAGGGGTTACCCACAGTACACAAGTATAAGGACTTGAACTATGTAGACGAACTAGAAAAGCATCACTGAATGAGGAAGCCTGGATGGAGTCCCCAGATTAGGCTTTCTGAGAAGTGTGTTTATGTCTCTGGACTTTGATTCCCTTCCCCTTATAATGAGGGTACAAACTAAAAGAATGTTAAGTTCCTTATATGTAAATGACTTTAAAACTTATTACATGAACGTGTCAGGTATTGTGGTGAGTTCAGTCAAATGCATTGTCCATACCTTCATGGGTTTCAGGGTCTACATGGGGAAACCAGCAATAAATTACCATATAATTATAAATGAGGAAAACTACTAAAATGGAAAGGCATTAGTTTTATGGGAGTATATGACAAAATGACCTGGCCTAAGCTACAGAATACTGAGGGAATGCCACGGGAGTAAATCTGGGAGGAGGCTCAGGAGGTAACTGGAAAGGGAGCAAGGGCAGCAGTACACTTCTGGCACAGGGAAGGCATTTGCAAAGGCTCCGTGGCAAGAAGAAGCAGGACCAAAGACGAAAGTGGATGAAGCACAAAGAAAAACACAAGAGTGCAGGACAAGAGTCAAGGGGCACATTCAGCAAGATTTGTGGGTATAATGGAACACACGGGGAAGGTACTGAGAGATTTCAGTCTTTGCAGTCATGTCATGCTTATATATGCATTTTAACTCTTTTGGGGGCTCTTTGGAGAAAATATTGGAGTAGGGCAAGAGTGAATGCAAAGAGCCCATGCTCACATTGTAAGAGGTGATAGAGGTTCTAAGCAGGAGAGTGGAAATGCATACAGAGAAAATTATATGGAGTGGAGACATGTGTACAAGATAAAATCCTGAGAGGAAAAATGAATGCAGGATTTCAGGTGGTCTGCCTTGACAATCCCCTAGAGGTTTTGGAAGACATTGCGAAATAGACATTTTTAAATACTAATTACTTCCTCAATATCAAATTAAATAACAAAGCAATGATCACTTGCTGTAACTCTAACCCTTCATGTGTACTTAAAATATGTCTTCTGTTCTAATTTCCATAAGGAGACATTCTTGTATACATACAACAAATGGGAAAAAAGGAGGCCCTCTTCACAAAGAGATATAAAAATATTTTGACATTTATGACAGAATTATGGCTAATCCCAGAATTTAATTATTTGATCTTATATAAGTGTCTTATTTTCTCTGAGTCTGTTTCTTTATCAGGCAAGTAGTGAAATAAACAAAATAATATCTACCCTTTTTCTACCCCTTTTTCTACCCTTTTTCTACCTTCTGTTCTTTCTTAAGTCTCTTGCCAGTTTTCCTTCAAAATCCTGTGGTCGGCTTCTGATTGTTGACCTAGTATAATTACGTGTCAGGGTAATTAACCATGTGCTTGCAGGTCTCTTGTGTGTTTTATAGTGTGATTGAAAGTCTCTGATCTCCCCTAGTCTCACTGAGTACTGGAGAGAGACTCTGATAATCCTTAGATCTAGAGGAACCCAAAGCTGTTACAGCATGTGGGCCTTATCTTTCTTTACCGTAGGTCTTGTTTTCTGGGACACGCCTGGATCTGCATTTCAGTTGGAAGTACACACCCATCCATTAATCAGTCATCACAAGAGAGTGAGCACAGATCTCAGACCATCTCTGTCTCTCTGTCTCTCTGTCTGTCTCTCTCTCTCTCTCTCTCATTAGCATACATTACACTATACCCTTTGGATTTATTTTTATCATTATTCTTTTTGTAAAGGAACGTCAAAGCCTAATTTCTCTATTAATATTGATGTGTTCAAGTTCTTGAAGCCAATTACTTTAGACAGTTAAAGTATTTAACCAGTGCTTAGAAAATCTCAAGGATGTTAACATTAGGATCTGTGAGAATGATTACACGATGCATGGTGTAAGGCATCTTGTTCATTTAACAATTATAAAAGGAGAGATGTACCATAAATTATTATCATGGTACTTTGAGGAAACCAATTCAAGAAAAGCCATTTGAGCTTGTATGCAGTGAAGACTGACAAATACTCAAATAGTACTATTTCCCGTTTCAAGGTAAGGCTCAGAGGATGGGTCTTTCTGTTTTGTCCTGTTTTGCATCAACTCCAACCTAGCTAATCTGGGTGTTCTCAATGACTGAGTCCCACTGATGTTACTTGGTAAATATATTTTGGATCCATGACAGCTCTCCATCTCTGTTGTCACTTTCTTCCATTACTTTTCATCCAACTGTGCTAATAACTTTATAATGAACTGCTTATCTCCAGTATTCACCCACACAAAGCATTCTCTACAGAAAGTCAAAGAACTTCTAACATGCATTTTTGCCTACAGACGTTCAATGGCTTTTCATTTTTACTAGGGGAAATCTGAGTCTTTCCTAGGTGAACAGTGGCCCCTGGAATCACCCCTGCCCTCCATTCCATTCTCATCCTGTCATTGCCTCTCCTGCATTTAGTGATTAGCAGAATATCACTGCTTAAGACAAAATCAAAAACATATTTTCTTTAATCTCATCATTTTGAGATCTGTTTCAGGCTGAGGGAATAGCTT
The DNA here is from genome assembly GCF_018350215.1 of Panthera leo. NCBI lineage: Eukaryota > Metazoa > Chordata > Mammalia > Carnivora > Felidae > Panthera > Panthera leo. The sequence continues at coordinate 37,510,844 of NC_056693.1, forward strand.
AGATTCCTAAAGGGCAGAACATCATCAGGCATCAGGAAGGGACTTTGTAGGGGTTCCTGAATGGCTCAGTTGGTTAAGTATCTGACTTCAGCTCAGGTCATGATCTCGTAGTCCATGAGTTCAAGCCTCATTTAAGGCTCTCAGCTGACTGCTCGGAGCCTGGAGCCTGCTTCAGATTCTGTGTGTGTCTCTCTCTGCCCCTTCCCCCCCCCCCCAACACACACTGTCTGTCTGTCTCTCTCTCTCTCAAAAATAAACATTTGAAAAAGTTTTAAAAAAGAAAATGGGGAGGACTTTGTGGTGATATAAAATAATGATAAATGTGATGGGGAATAAATCCAGAGACATAAATGGGATAGATGACAAATTGTTCTAGAAATCATAATGAAAGGATAGGTGATAAGGTAGTGTGATCATTCGAATGATTTATATAGATGAACATTCCATGTCTATAGACGAACTCCAAGAGAACGTATACCATCATCAGAAACCTCTTTGGTATGCCTGGCATCAGTGCACGAGATGTTGGTTGTGTCAGGCTCACAGAACAATTCCCTAAATCTCCACAATGGAGACAGGTCTGCAACCTGTACTACACAATTTATGCCGCTGGAGCTCCATGATTCATCTGTTGGCCTATTGTCTCCTTAGATATGGTGATATAATTTATGCAAAAGCAGTATTTGTCAAACTGATTCAACTAAAATTCCCTTCAAAAATCTTTAAAATCACCCATTTCATGGGGGAGGTTTTCCTCTAAAAATGTCCCTGTTGCACGTGATCTGATATAGGCTGGAGTGAGCCCTTTTTGCATAACTTTTCTACGCACACATAAGTATGTGGCCCAGCTCTTGCCAGCCAACAGAGCTAGATTCCATCTGATGACTGAGGGAGGGAAGAGATATATACATCATGATAGTTATAAAGTAATGCAGAATATAAAATAACTGTGAAGGAAATAGTAGAGTAGATATCATTAGGCAGCTCCTGATCGATTACAGTGTGAGTGGCAGTGACAATAATTACAATAGGATTGGAAGAGGGGTCAGAGAAGGCTTTGAAAAGGAGATGGGATTGGAACTGCATCTGAAAATATAGGCAGGATCTAAGTGGACAGAGAGAAGAGGCACATTCTTGGTAGGTGGGTCTGTATGCTGAAATCACCTTTTTAAACAGATGATAAATTATATCTAGCATACAGTGAGGGTCTCTCTCAGATAAATTATGCAGCCAGTCCTACAAATGGGACTTCCCTAGCTGTCAGGGGTTCCACAGACTGAACAAGTGATGGGCAGGTTAGAAGAGACAACAGTGAAAGGCCTGTCTTTGTTAAACTCAAGAAAGGCATCAGACTGGAACTCGTCAAGGGAAAAATGTCATTAAAGTGGGGATAAGCTGTTTATGAGGCTGCCTGCCATGGTCTTCTCACTTCCCACATTCTTTCAGTATTTAACAGACACTTATTGAGTGACTACTGTGTGCCAAATTTGGACATCATTCTTTAGCTCCGTGTGAATATCCCCTGCTCTTCTTGAGGAATTGCCTTTCGTTACTGTTTCAGCACAGTGAGAATGAATCAAAGCAAAATCTTTGTAAATAGACCTTGTCATGAATCCTAGCCTTTTCTCGCAGTATCTATGGTAGCTCTGTCAATTTCCTCATCATCTCTGAATTTCTGTTTCCTCATCTGTAAAATAGAAATGAGAAAGCTTATTTCCTCCGCCCTGTCAGCAACATTGGTATGTTAGGAAGACTTCTTAACCATTAGTGTACATTAAAACAATGCCTGGATAATTACAAAAACAAATGAAATAAAAGAATACAAAAACAAACTAACAAAAAACTTAGGCCTATGTCCCATCTCCAGAGATTCTGATTTAATTGAACTGAATGGGAACTGTGCATGCATATTTTTTGCATTGAATTGTCCTCAGAAATAAGAATGATTGAGATTAAAATATACAAAGTGATGAGTATGATACTTGAGCACAAGATTTTAGAAAGTGCCAGAGAGTGCTGTTTACTTTTTCTCCAGTTTGGATATGGTAACTGGAAAAAAGAACATTTGAAAGATAGTTATCTACAGAAGAGTTATATTTGGAATGTATAAACAACACTTACAACTCAGTAAGACAAATAACCCAATGAAAAATGGTTAAAATATTTGAATAGATATATGGATATGAAACAAGTGAATAGAAATGCACAAGAAATTATACACAAAATAATTAGCTGTTGGAGAAATGCAAATTAAAACCACTACACACTCTCTGAAATGACTAAAATGAAAACAACTGACTGTATTAGCTATTGATGAGATGTAGAAGAACTGAGATACTTATGCCCTGCTGTTCGGAATGTAAAATGGTACAACTACTTTGGAGAACATTTTGACAGTTCCTCAAACTGTTAAATATTTGTCTATTTTATGACCTAGCTGTTTTAATCCTGGATATTTACCCAAGAGAAGCAAAAATATATGTCCACAGAAAGACTCAGTGTACAAATGTTCAAAGCAGCTCTATTTGTCGTAGCCAAAAAGTTGATGCAACACAAATTTCCATCAACAGATGAATGGGTAAAGAAATTGTGCCATATTCCTACAAAGGAATGTTCCTCAGCAATAAAAATAAACCATTTTCGTACACACAACATTATCAGTGAATTTTAAAATAATGTTGAGTGAAGGACCAACAAAAAGTAATACATGCTGTATCATTCCACATACATAAAACGCAAGAAAATGCAAGTTAATATAAAGGGACAGCTCACCACTGGTTTTCTATGTATCGGGGAGGGCAAGAAGGGAAGTGGAGGGGGGGACTGCAGTGAGGAATCTGGAAAGATGAGAGGTTTATTTATTATCAATTATGGTGATCATTTCATGGATAGATTCAAATGCCACAACTGATCAGATTTTAGATTTCAAATATGTGGAGCTTATGGTATTTCAATTTTACCTCAATAAACCTGCATAAAGTACTAAAAGACAAAAAGACATGCCTGTGTAGATGGAGAGCTGGGCAGAAATAGAGGCAAAAGATTCATTAAAATAAGCTGCCTACCCGTTCCAGTTATGATGTTTTCAAACTATTTTTGAGCTCATATTGCTGTCTCAACAAAGACATTATGCATGGTGTGATCTATATTTTATCACAACTTGTTTTAGCTATCTGTTACTACCTAGAAAATTACCCTAAAATTTAGGTGCTGAAAAATAACAAGATTTATCTTCTCAGCTCAAAGACTAGGCTGGAATCATACGCATTGGGAGTCCTGAAGCATCATGAAAGAAATCCAGCTCTATTGAAGCTATAATGTTGGAGAAATCAAAAGATTTTTCTTAGAGATAGAGGGATGTGCCCAGGGAATCCCATCTGTTCTAGTATCAGTCATTTGAGTCTTCCTGGACCAGCAACATACATAAGTGAGAAAGTCTTCTAATGATTCTAGCCCCAGTCTTTGAACTGCCCCAGCCAGTATCTAATGGACAGAGATGAGCTGTGTCTCCCAGCTCCAGTCCAGATTAGAGATCCTTTAATAAATGAAACTGTTTCTGTTCTAAGCCACCACATGCTGTGGTGACATAGTATGTAACATCAGACAACAGGAAGATATTTTGGTACCTGGAGGTACAATGTCATCATAACAAAGCCTAAAACATGGGGGTTTGGGGCTGATGGTAAGTACAAGCTAGAAGAACCTTAAGGAAACCATCAATATGTAAAAGGCTTAAAAAAGGCTATCAGCAGAATACTGAAGGTCCCTTAGAACACCTAGTGATGGAGAAAGGGGCATTTATTAGATCAAGAGCTGCAAATGAGGTGCCAAGTCATGTATGTGCCCATTGACTCCAGAGCCAATAGGTAAATAAATAGGATTTAATTAGGAATGCAGATTTTATTTGAAGTTCAGTGCAAAGCCACCAACTAGTTTAAACATTGAAGTGACATGATATAATTTATACTCCAGAAGTATCACTCTTTCATACAGAGAATAGATGTCACTGATCAAACTGACATAGACCAGCTATGAAACTATTGAGATAGTCTATGTGAGCCGTGATGGAGCCTTTGACTAAGGTGGTATTAATGGAAATACAGTGTGAATGACTTAGGACGTACTTTGGAGGTCAAGACAGCAGCCGGGACTTGATGGTAAAATGGATGTATAGCATAGAAAAGTTCCCATTTTTATCTGAGTGAATCTTAAGAAGGTCAAATGAAATAATTGGTATGTAAGTGCCTTATAAATATAAAGCTTCTTTTAAATTATGCCATTTCACATCTATTGACATATCAAGAACTCAAAGCAGTTTTGCCTGTGTTCCAACTCTGTCCTCTATAGCACAATTTCATCTTGTTCAATAGCCTTAATGCCTACATGAATACCATATAATGCTTTGCCTGCTTTATGGATGAACACTGACTATATCTAAATGGTATCTATATTTCCTTTGAATACTGCAAACTGGTATTTGATCATTTCATTTTCCTACAGAAGATGAAACATTATGATTTTCAATAATCCATAAAGACAGACATTTGTTTCCTTTGTGAAACTGTACCCTTCAATGATTATTCCTCACATTAATCATAGTAAAAGCAATGCATAAGGTAATCTCTTTCTTCCTGCAGATAATAAATGTCTGCTGTTGACAGAAAAAGTGTGGAAAGGTGAAAGGCAGGGTGAGCTCTGTGTGTTTGTGAGATAAACAACTGTCAGCCGCTCCTAAGACTGCTGTGATTGTGTGAGGCCAAAGTTGACTCTTTACATAATGATGACAATAAAACTAATTTTTCTCTGACTGATGATTCAAAAAATTTCGCTGGGGATATCTACCCTATAATTTGTGTCCAGAAATCTAACTTTATTAAATGCCTATAAATTCATAGTTTATATTGTTAAACACTGAAGAAATTTGCATTTGAAATTGCTTGTACAGCTACTCTCTTCCTTAAAATCATTGGTGATGGCAGCACCTGGGTGGCTCAGTGAATTGAGCATCTGACTTTGACTCAGGTTATGATTTCACAGTTTGTAGGTACAAGCCCCATCTTGGGCTCTCTGCTGTCAGCACGGAGCCTGCTTCAAATCCTCTGTCTCCTCTCTCTCTCTCTCTCTGCTCCCCCCCCCACTTGCAAACTCTCTCCCTCTCTCTCAAAGAATAAATAAACATTAAAAAAATGATTGGCGGTATATTGGTCTGCTAAAATCTGAGAAAACCTAGCTGTTCCCTAATCAGAAATCACTAAGACCTTAGCCAAATGTGAAATTTTTTTTTTAAGTTACTTACTTATTTTGAGGGAGAGCCAGGGTGAGCAGGGAAGGGGGAGAGAGAGAATCCCAAATAGACTCCATGATGTCAGCTCAGAGTATGACATGGGCCTCAATCCCACGAATCATGAGATCATGACCTGAGCCGAAAATCAAGACTCAGACGCTTAACCAAATGAGCCACAAAGGTTCTCTAACCAAATATGAAACTTTGAATGCAACTTTAATCTGAGATATAAAAGATATGAAATACATTTGAATAAGAAAAATAGGTGTTTTCACTTAACATTCTTGGGGATATACTTCAGTGGTTTTATAGAGATGAATTCCACTTGGTATTTCTTGTAAGCAAAAGGAGAAAGGGGTTGACATTTATTTAATGCTCATTTTGACATTGCACTTTATGAATAGTTTCAATAGAGTGCCTCATTTAATTCTGATGAAAGCCAAGCAAATTAGGTGTCACTATAAAGCTTTTTATCAGATTTTTAAAAATGAGACTCAGATGGGGGAAATGTGACTCACATAGGTCATGAAAATTTCCCAAGATCTTGTAAATGTTGCCATTATTAAAGGTAGATACATCTGATTCCTAGCTCACGTTTTCTCTATTATGCCAAACTAGATGATGCATAAGATTTCAATGGATTTTTAAGTGATTTTTGAAAGAGGTTTTAACAATTTAAAAAAATAATGTTTTATTCATGGTACCACACATGCCCTGAAATTTTTTTAAACCCACAAACATATATGTGTAATCTCTTTTTCAAGAATACTTGGCCTCTCTGGAAACATCTCATGCATTCAAGACCCAGATCTCAAGACCCAGACCAAACATATTCCCTTCTGGATAGAATTGCCTAACTCCTACAGGAAGAATTTACTGTTGCCTCACTCCACCCTCACCACACATATACACCACTTTTGTAACATACCACATTAAAGGAAATAATTGTATAACAGTCTCCTTGTCTCCCCCTAGCCGCCAGGGAAATACTCCAGGGAAGTGACCATATATTATTCAACTTTGAATCTTCAATACTTAGCACACAGATGCCTGGCACAGAGTCATTAAATTAATCTTTTCTTAACTAATTAATTGATAAATGGACACATACTAAATTTAACATATTATAATTCCTGTTACATCTCTGATATAAATATATTTATATATCAATATATTAAACTAGTTAAGGAAGACAACACATTTATGATAAAGAAATGTTAATGTCTAAATTATTAATATGGGCAATAAGTTCAAGCACATTAGTCCTTCATTCATAGTACCCATTTTGTAGCTTAGGAATAGGGACATTTTAGGTGTTTTCTAACATGTTCAGAAGTCAAAATATGTGCCCTACACAAATATATGAATCCATTTTGATGAATATGTGAGTCAAGGTATGGATAGATGGATGAATGAATAAATGAGGTAATTAGTGATTTCTTATCTAGAATGAGGTATATAGCTTAGTTTTAATAACTGCAAATATCAGATTTATTTCACAAGAGACATCACTTTTTCTTTAAGAAATAGAATAATATATACAGGTCAAGAGAGATTAAATACTTTGTTTTGGGAGAGAGAGAGAGGGAGGGAGGAAGGGAGAGAGGATATAGGGCAGAAAGAGAGAGGGACAGAAGATCTGAAGCAGTCTCCAAGCTTTCAACATAGAGCCCAATGCTGGGCTCGAATCCATGAACTGTGAGATCATGACCTGAGCTGAAATCTTAACTGAGTGAGCCACCAGGCACCCCTAAATTAAATACTATTTAACATATGCATTACTATTTATAGCAAGGATATTGCCATATTTCTTTTCTTGTATGCAAAATATTAAAACCAAATATTTCCTAAATTGGAAATTCTTTTAGGAAATGTGAAGAGTTAAATGCTTGTATTGCTTTAGAGAAAAAAATTAGTTTTAAGGGAGACTAAGAGGAATTTAATAATAATCGTTGACCTTTCATTTACTAAGTTAACTGTCTCATATTGATCACTCACAGGGACCTTACTAGGTGCTTTAAAATATGAATTCTGATCCTTAAATGAGGTAACCAATTTAGTTCATGCTTTGTAGCACACTTGGATGACGAAACAATTCCAGACAAATTAAGTGTCTTGCTTGTGGCTATACAACTTAGATAAAGGCCCACATAGATATAATAATAAAGACAATAAAGATGGGTACCAACAGAGGCAAGTGAGAGAGAGAGGGGGAGAGAGAAGATTATGAGTATGTTCAGGATCAGGAAATACTTCATTGTAGACAAAGAGTATCCATGGGATGAATCCAAAAAGGTAGGAAGGATTTCCCAGGAAAACAAGAATGAGAAGGAATTCAAAGCAGAGGAATTACCCAGTGCAAAGTTATGTGTGCAGAGGAATAAAAGAGAACTAAGAAATTTCTTAAGCATTGTTACCTTGAACATAAAGTAGGCCAATGAAAGATGGAGAATGGAACTGGAGAGGTAGGGCTAGGCCTCAGGAGATCTTTTACACCATGCTAAACTTTTCACATTTTAGTTTGTGAGATATCAGTGAAAGTTTTGGCATTTTGGCATTTTAGAAAGGCTAGTCTGGTAGCATGGTTAGCCTCAGTGGGGTAATGGTGGTGAATTAGGTGGTGAGGGATCCCTTAGGAGGATACACTACAAGTCCAGCTGAAGACACTGGCAGGAGAAAACAATGAATATCTGAACTCCAGCAGTACTTGTGGGATAAAGAGAGGTCACATGGGAAAGAGCTTTAGGAGTCAATTTAGATATGAATTCATTATCTCTTTTATGTGGTTGAGAAAAGCAAAGAGAAATTTAGGATGTGCTTGGAGTTTCCACCTTGGTGGTAGCAGGAACCCTAACTATCAGAAAGACATACATATGTCAAAAGATAAAATGTCCTAGTATCAGTTCATGGTTACAAGTGCACATTCATCTTTTAGTTTTAAAGATGTGTAAGATATTTCAAATCATTGTGTCAATGGTGATCCGATATCTCTGACTCTACAGAAGTGAGAGAAGAAATTAGAAATCTTTATAGCTCTTCTCAATTTTTTTATTCCAAAACTTAACATTGTAGGCCTTTGAATTTTGTTTCTCTAAGTGATTTTTTATGTTCTATCTTTATTAAATGATCATCTGAATTATGCATACAAGAGATTTTTTTTTTCTTCTCCTAAGACTGTTCTGGTGATTGTGCCATCAACTCGTAATCCACTGGCCATCTTTACTTTTTTCCATGATTTAGCCAATCCAAACTTTTAAAACACCCCCACTTTCCACAGCTTCCTAAAAACACATTCAAGTCCAGATACTAAATAAATATCGGTCAACAAATTAGACAGCACTTTGATCACCTTTGAAAATTTGCAATACAGAAAGACAAAGGGATGGGGAAAGTGTTATGACCTCTAAATTCTCATGAAGTAGCTCCCAGCAGGAGTTTATATGAGGATATTTACCAGAAACTCTTTAGTTTTGCCTGTATTTTTAATTAAATATCTACCAGTAATTAATGGTATTTGAATATAATCATTTATTTTGCTGCTTTTATTTTGTAAATACTCTGTAGTAAGTACACCTGGTTGCCTATTCCAAATCTTGAGTGGACTTTCTGCTTTCAGGTTAAGTTGGTTTGCTTGTGTCCTAATAATTAAATTTGCTTTCAGGAAGACACCCTTAGTGTTGAGTTCTAGGAACTTCATGGATAGAGATGTACGAGATAGCTTTAAACTGTCACGCTTTATGGAACAGCCTGGGACATTAATTGAAAATCTAACACATCATACTTCATTTTGTGTAAAATGTACAAATGTTTTTTACAACTTTGACATTTCAGTAATCACTTAGAAAAAAAAAATCTTAGGCAAATCATACGGGAAGATAGTTATCTTCCGTCCTTAACAAATCTGACTGCTTTGGAAATAATCAACTCATAAATATTTAGCTAATATACACCCAGAGCAATGGATTGTGCAAAATTAAATGCCTCATTGAAACAATTAATTTCAAATGCAATGATTTATTGAGCATACTTTACTGGAAATTTAATAGAAATATGGACTCAAAGTAATTTGAGCAGAGGATGTTTGCAGTGTCTTTGATTCCTGGCCAAAATATATTCTTTCCTACCCTGCAGGTGAACCTCAAGAAAGAGCAAACTTCCAGGAAAGCTCTCTAATTGAATCTTTGGGTCAGAGTTTGATGAGAGGAGGCAATGACCACAGATCGTAAAAATAATAATAATAATAATAAATATACACTGAATAAGTAAACAAAATGAAGTAATCCTTTCATATTTCACATACATTCTGCAGCTAAGCCCTCAGGGAAGAAAATGCCACTTTAGTAAAAGCTTGTTGTCATCATGAGTCCACTTCAAAAGAATACATCTCATGCTTCTCAAAGCATCAATAACCAAATATATCCCCAGGCATCTCTGAAACATTCAGTCCTGCAATTTCCTGTAAGCAGGTTTGTGCTTGGGCTTTAAGCAAGTTCCACAGGGCAGTGCAAGGCAGCATGAGTAGTAAGGAAGACCTGGATTGAAAGCTGGAAGAGTGTAGATGGAGTGGGTGGTGGGTGGTGGGTAGAGAAGCAGGAGGTGATGGATAGGTGCCTACTTAGTGCCCTTGGTTAATCCAAACTTTGTGGTGTAACTAATAGGACACTAAAATGGGACTCTGGACACTTGAGTTCTAATCCCAATCTGTTACTGATCTCAAGAAAGTCATTCTCTTGTTTGTTACATGTAGTTTTCTTACCTATAAAATGACAAGAGACAAACAGGCAAGATAATTCTAAGATTTCTTCAAATTCAGGAACTTAGGAAATGACTTTATCTTGTAAGTCTCCCTTTTCAATTCTGCAAAAGTCAGCATTCTTCTAAAAAGTGGGGTGCATGGTCTTGGCCACACTATTTTCTGAAGGTGTGACTGAACGTAAACAGATGTTTGTTCCCAGTGACCTGAGAACTTCTAGAAAGTTAGTGAACATAAACAAATGTGGGTTCCTTCATAATTAAATGGGGCTACTTTTTAATTACCTAAACAGCACCTTGGATTGTTAGTACCAAACACTCAGCATATGGACAAAAATGGTTCCCCAATAATCCTTTTAAGAAGGTAAATAGAAAAATATGTGCACACAATCACAAAGAAGTGATGGAAACATGGGAAATTTGGATTTTACCACTGGCTTGTTGGTTGTATATACATGATATTGTTGTCACACCATTCCTTCTTCAATTCCTAACAATGAATATTTTCTATTTCCTTTTTGCTAAACAGGTGGAGAAACAACGTGTGTGTAATATGTGTGTGTGTGTGTTTTCATAGATTTGTGTGACACTTAATATAGGGGCCTTCACCAATATCCACATCCAGAATTTCTCTAAGTTTTCTTCTTTTAGAAAAGTAAAATAGACTTCATAATATAAGGACCAATACCATTGTCGTCAGCCCCATTCTAGCATTTTTCTGTTAGTTGGCTTTGTAAGATATGCAATAAGCTTAACTCATCAGTTCTGAATTCTAATGTGCTAAAAGAAAAAGGTGGAGTCTTGCTCTTAGTCTGTTTTTCTTTTTCCATAAAGGATGAGCTAACAATAAAGGAGGGAAATCTGATCCAAAGATGTTATTAGGTTAGACCACACTGATTGCAACTAGGGCTCAATTCTGAACGGTAAGCACTGTGGAGCTGAGCAGAATATGCCTCAGAATCTTCATCTCAGGAGGCAGAATACAGGAGGTTTCTTAGGTTCTGTTCCTTCAGAAGCCCTTTCCTGCTTTCAGATTTTTTGATTCAATGAATATGGTCTTTATTTTGTTGAACACATTAATTAGATCATAGTTTTCCATCTCAGAACTGTTGACATTTTGGGCCATATGATTGTGGGTGGAACTGTCTCGTGCATTGTCAAAGGTTGAACAACATCACTGGTCTCTATTACATGCAAGTCAAAACCCCATTTTCTGTTGTAACAAACAAAAATATTTCTAGATGTTGGTGTATGTCTCTAGAGGGCAAACACCATTCTCTCATCCTTATTAAGAACTGCTAATCATTTAGCTGGGTGATACTCAAGACACAGCTATGACTTATATTTGTCCCATGAAGCTTATTCTCAAGAAAATGAGTATAGTTTTTTTTTTTCTTTTTTGAAAGTGGTCTATAACCAGAGTTTTGGATAAAAGTTAATCTCATAAAATAGTAAAAGTTAAATGCCTCTACACATGTTTCTTAACACTAAATATTGATTAGCCAAGAAAATGAACTTTTCTTTGGTACATTCAAATCTTGACCATTTTATTTTTTTAGTTTCCCCACCTAAAGCTGCATGATCTTTAGTCTGTCATTTCACTTGTATTAGTCAACAAGTAGGAAAATAACAACCAACATTCAACCATCATAACAAAACCCTGTCAAATAAAACACCTAACTCTATGATAAACACTCTGCTCCATAAGTAGGGCTATTGTCAATAATAATCACTAGGCTTCTGAAGAGAGCAAAATAAAATTTTGAAAGCAATTGTCTTTTGTGTAAGGATTTTAGGTATCTTCCACATCCTCTACAATTTTGATGGGATGCTCGCAGTTTGCCTTCATTCCAGAATAAACTCAAGCAAAGTAAATTTAATCCAATATAACAAGTGACCAGTAGTTACTTTGTGTTGTAAAGATTAAATGAGCTTGTGTCAGCCACTGCACTAAAACTTTACCTATGGTAAGTAAATCTTGACACAATGGCAGTGGTCTTTCACCCGCTACTCTCCTTACCCTTCCATTGCAGGACAAGACACTTTATTAGGTATTTTAGGGGATTCACAGCTGAATAAAACCTAGTTTTTTATCTCAAAGAGTTTATGGTATATAGTAAAACAATACTTCTCAGAATCAAATTTTGCATATGAATCAACCAGGATCCTAATAAAGTGCAGATTCTGATTTTGTAGGTCTGCAGTAGTATCTGAAATTGCATTTCTATCAAGTTCTAAGTGATGCCAAAGATGGTGGTTTAAGTTCAATTCTTTGGTAATGGGCAGAAGTTTTGCTAAGAGGAAGAAGCTATCAGTTCTTTCTAGCTGGAGAAAATAAGGATGGCTTTGAAATCAAATCTTCCTGTGGCCACAGACCAAATTTAGTGCCTGACACATAGTAGGGCCTTAATACATGTTCAGTAAATAAAGAGGTGAGTGAAGACAGCATTTAAGTGAGTTTTAGTGGATAGGATGGTTTGGAATTGTGGCAATGGAGGTCAAAGATGTTTCAGATGAGGATCATATATCATAGATGTGAAAGAGATCAACACATGTTTAGAAGTAGTTCCCAAAACATGATTCACAATGAGCAGCATTGCATCATATGAAAACTTGTTAGAAATAGTATTTTAGGTCCCTCAAAATCCTACTGAATGAGAACCCCTAAGGGTTGAGCCTAAGAATCTGTGTTTTTATAAATCCCCCAGGTGATTCTGATGCATGTTCAAGTCTGAGAACTACTCGCTTCGAAAGCAGATACCAGTTCAGATTATCTACAGTTTAGAGTATATAAAAAAGAAAATGAAAGATCTAAATGGAATTACAGTGACAAGGACATGATAGATATCTCTAGTATCCCATTGGTTCTGATCACAGGCTGACAGGACAAAAGATTTGATATCTTCCCTCCCTTCGTTCTCAACCCTTGAAGCTATGAACGACTTCCATACAGATAACTTATTGCCTCGTCACAGATTCACAGAAATAAAGACGCCTAATGAGGACCAGGGAGAACTGAAAGGGAAGCTAAGTAGAGGCAAGGAGAAATTCAGGTGAAACACTGTGAAGTAGATATGATTTAGATGTGGGCGAAGGCTGAATGAACCAGCTCCTGGAACATAGAAGAGAAATCAGGGAAGGGCTGAGGACAACCGATAATCTGAAATAGATGATCTTAGAGACACCTTGAGTTTTGGCACAGTAAGCCCCGGAATTCCATGCTCAATTTCCAAGGTTTTCTGGATGACAAATTGGTCAGCAAGGGACACAAAGAATCCATCCTTTATTAATGGCCGTTAAAGTGCTGTTATCTTCTTATTAAATATACACAGGGGCTTTTTGTTGTTAAATTCTGAATAACTTGTTTAATAAAAGCTAAGATAAGAGAATCTCACTATTTAAATTATTTAAATTCATATAAATAAAATGTTTCCCCAAATCAGCAGAGGACTAAAATGGACACTTCCCACAGAGCTTGCATGGGAAGAGGGCGGAAGGATATAACAGTGGGGTAGTGGCCGGGGCCCTGTATTAAATAATACAAATACAAAGTTGCAGCCCCAATTCTGCCACTAACCATGTCTGTGATTTTGGTGAGTTTCTTTTCTCTGTCTTTAAGCTTCTATTTCCTTATTCATTACCATACAGTCAGTCTCTTACCTTTCCTCCAAGTCTCCATGTTAAATACAGTAATGCTCGAGAAAGTTATTTAAAGATTGCAAAGGGCTAGGTACAGTTTAATTGAGAACAGTAGTCTGAAACCAATCTTACCCTTCTTCCTCTCCTGGCTCTTCAGCCCTCTGATCCTCTGGATTTTTACTAAAAATTCATAATTTAGCCATACAGATATATACACTTATAAATTATTATCTACTCTTTGCAGTTACTCTCTTTGAAATATCCAAATGTAATTTTCTTCAAAATTTTCAGGCTATCACAATCATCAATACCATCAAATAAAATGTAAATTCTCTGTCAACCCAGGAGAAATGTATAATTTATTGATGAAACTGCAGGCTGTATATTATTTATTTTTGCTTGTTTATTTATATGTCCCGTGCATTTATTATTTAGTGATAAGCAAATAAAAGGACAGGCGTTATTATCATTGTTATATACCATTTTCTTTACAAGAAGAGACTGAACCTTTGTTTCCTCATTTACAGTATAAGGACATTGTTTATCATTATAAGAGGTAATATTTATGAGTACCTATTATGTGTACTTATTTACATTTATTAAAATACACTAGTTCCCAAACTTATCAGATGGCTGAGATAGACCCTTTCTGAATAGCTTAGGTGAGTAAATCATCCAGGTGCTTTACCTGAATTACATTTTATTTATTCCTCATAGCATCACTGAGCTCTTCCATTTACTTAAATTTTTTTTAATGTTTATTTATTTTTGAGAGGGGAGGGTAGTGGGGAAGGGCAGAGAGAGAGAGGGAGACACAGAATCCAAAGCAGGCTTCAGGTTCTGAGCTGTCAGCACAGAGCCTGACACGGGGCTTGAACCCACAAATTGTGAGATCATGACCCGAGTGAGTCAGATGTTTAATTGACTGAGCCACCCAGGCACCCCTTTGATGATGAGTGTGGACTCAGTTAATAAGGAACTCACTCAGCAAAATATTCCAGAGCTTTTACTCTTAACCAGTCCCTTATGGTCTATATTGAATTAATTTTACCAAGACTCTTTTTTATCAATCTGTTCATTGCTTCCTTTCTGTAATGTGATATAGGTTTTCTACCGCATTATACATACATAGTTCCTAGTATTCAGTAGGGAGTCTAAATTAATTTTGAATAAATATATTAAACCTCACCTTGGGTTCTAGGTGAGTGACAGAATAGGAAACAAAAAATGGGTCATGATTCCTGTGAAAGAGGGAAGTAATCCAGGAATGCATTGAAGAGAAAACTGGTCGTAAGAGGAAGGACCAGTCCACATACCCCTGGAGTCATGACCCCAGAAAAATGAAACAGATTTGGCATTAGATACTTCAGAGTCAACACAAATATCTTATTCTTCATTCAATCAACATACATCTGAGTTTTGAGCAATGGGGTAGGAGTGAGCTAGGAAAGAGAGGAGAAGGTCCAAGCAGGCACTTGGAAGCATTCACGCTTTGAGAATTTCATGTGACAGTCTGTTTTGGGGACTGATGGGACCAAGGGTGAAGAATGAGATTGCAAGGGTGAACAGGAAGATGTTACATGTCATTGGTAAAAAATCTGGACTATATTCTGGAGATAAAGAGAGGGGCAGCAGGCTCATCATTTTGATAAGTGAAAGATTGCTCTGGTGGCTAGCTGTATGGTAGAATGGATGGAAGAAGGCTAGATTTGACAGAGCACTAGGAGAAGGCCTGTGTGGAAGATGACAGACCTTGGAATTAAGGCAGCAGCATTAAGGCATTAAGGCAGCAGAATAGAGAGAAAATGTGAGAGTGGAATACACAAAATATATATTTTGTTTTTCATAAAGGTATCATCCTATGGCTAGATGTTGAGAAGAGTTTGACCAAACCAAGAGATGTTCCCCAAGATACTGGTAAAGCACAGTCCAGTAGCAAATTCCTTGGCTTGTCTCCAAATTACATTTTGTAGTCTCTCTTACTGCCTTATTAATTGTCTCTATTCCTTTTTAGCAGCATCAGGCAAAATGAATTTCAAAATCTACATGTGTGGAAGAAGTATCACTAAGTAGAGCTTCAGCAAGTATTAAACTCCTACTAAACATATTTAATTTAGAATTAATAAGATGGTGGTATGGAAATTAAATCCCCCATGATTGTCGGGGAAGAGCACCTATTGAGGTATAAATATATGAAAGATAAATCTACTTGCAATGTAATTAATTCAAATCTGCAGAACCAATAAGTGTGTGACGATGTTCCTATTATTGCATTACACTTGTGAGGAATGCTCAGGAATTTAATTAGCATTTACCCATACAACTAAAGAAAATGAGATATTAAGCATGCTATCTAATTAACTAGCTATAGATTGCCTGTTAAATAAATATTAAATGTATAAACACTTGAGACCAGGCTGAGAATTTGGCCCTAACTAGACATCTATTTTCTCTTGAGGTTTTTTTCTCTTACTCTCTCTCTCTTTTTTTTAAACAATTGTAGTTAATTCCATGAACTAAAAATACGCAGAGGCCTCCAGTGGGATCTCTACGCTCCATCCATATGACGATTGTCTTTTTTGGACCAATTTGACTTTGCCCTCACCTCTTCCACCAAAGTTATGCTAGAGTTTGGACTGGGAGACCACATGCTTTATCCAAGCAAATCATCACAACACTGTGGTCACTTTTGTTAAGTTCTCAATATCCCCATTATACAGGTAGAGCCAATGTAGCCATGTTAATTTGCCCAACATCACTCACTCAGCAAGGAAAGGGTAGATGCTTTATCATTGCATTATTGCTAACTATCCTCTATTTTCTACAAAGCATCCATAATTTTCTTGATGTAAATCAGAGGTTACTCTCTATTCAAAACTCTCCAATGATTTCTCATACCATGAAAAGTATATGCTTTCATCTTTAAGGCTCTGCATGATGTGTCCCCTGCTCACCTTCCCCCTGACCTCACATTCATTACACATTTCACCTCACCTCCTACAACTCCCCTATCTCTTCACTCTGTCCCTGGCGCTGGCATTTTTGCTATTTATGAACCATTCTAGCCATGCTCAAACATCACAGCATTTTGTGCGTACTGCTTTATCTCACTCCTTCTTCCTTCATATCTCTGCACAAATGTTACCTTATCAGTGAGGGCTTCTTCCCTAATCACTCTTCATGAAAAAATGGTTTTATTCCTTCCACTCCCTGTCACCTTACTTGTTTTTCTCCTACCATAAGACATACTACAGATTTTACATACTTGTCACATATCTGTCACCCCCCACCTCACTCTAGTAGAAAGTCCACAAGACCAAGGATTCATGTGTGTTCTTTACTGTATCCTTATTAGCACATAAACTTATGGTTCCTAGCACAGGGCAAATGCTCACTGAATAGTCAATGAACAAATGGACAAATGCTCTGTTAACAATAGCATCTATGCCATACTAGAGGTTCCAATTGGCTACAATAATCCCAATTTGTATCCTTCTCAAAATTTGTGTTGTTTAATATAACATTTTACATGGTTAGAAATGAGTATTGCTCTTCCCTTAATATTTTTTTCTTGGATTTTTAACATATACCCCCATGCATACTCAGGATAAAATACATCATCTTTGAGTCAAGTTTACTTTGCACCCTCCCCAAATATTACAAGGTACATACCTATCATGTTTTTGTTTTTTTTTGAAACTTTTCATCATATTGTTTCTCTAATTTAGGAAAGTTCAAATTTAATGATATGCCTCAAATACCATGTGAAATGATTTCACAAGAAATTCTGTGGGTCACGGATTCATTTTTTCTATACACTACCAAGTTTTCAACTCTGAAAATTTACACCATCCTTTTTAGGATAAACTTCAGGGTATTTTTTTGTTAAAATAGGGAATTGGAATGTGTGATCATTAAGGTCACTTCTAGAGAATGGAGTAGCATCTAATGCACCATCGTTTAGCTCCATGGATATTCCTAGAGTACTGTCTAATCATATTTTTTATATCTATTATCTCATTAATATGTTTTCTCTTCTGTAAAAAAAAATGGAGGTGGTTAACACTTAATAACTGTACGTAAGGAAGCCCATTGTTAAGTCACAAAACCAATAAATATTGAAGCTAGTATTGAACTCCTGTCCATCCGATTCCAGAGCCAGTGCCATTTCTGTTTTCCCATTTGAACCTAATAGTATATGTTAGGAAAAAAAGTGAGAAATTCTTTTCAAATGCAAGTGGTTTTGCTTGTTTGTCTGATCTCATATGGCTTTGGGTTTACAGTTTGCTTGGTTGATTGATTGAAAGCTGACTCCCCAGATGGCTTATATTGAATTCAGCTGAGATTCTTAGGCTTTCTCGATACATCGTTGAAAATTATCAAAAGACTTAGGGAAATCAAAATTCAGGTAAGAATTTACCTGGTTAGCTACTTTTGAACTATGTCCCTTGAGAGACTCCAGAGAATATTCCTTGTGTTAAGTCTCTGAGACATATATGAGTAAGGGGAACAATGACATTCTTGAGAAATTCTGTAATAGGTCTTTTCTGTAGGCCAGGAAAAACAGTGGGTAATGCTGCCACTTAATTGCTTCGTGAATCCAATGAAGATAGTGAGACAGCACAATGGCAGGGGCCAAGTGATGACCCCTGCCTGCCAGAGATAAGGTGGATGTAGTGAGCGTGATGAGTGGCAGACGTGTGAATTGAATAGTTTCCATAAAGAATCACAACTTCTCAAATAGCTTCACTGTCTTCACCAGTTCACAGACTCTGAATCCCTAGAATGGAGGAATGGAGGTGGCATCATCTTACTACCAAAATTTTATGCTAAAAATATTCCTCCTAGCATTTATCAAAGGGTACTATGACCAGTTCTGAAACTAAGTGTGCACTGAGAAAGAGAGAATGACCAGTGTTTTTGATGTTTCAAAGATCTGATGCCAGAGCTTTGTTACAAGACTCCACTGCTTGCTTTCTAGAAAAAGTTAGTTTTCTAATCTTCACATTTATAAAATACTTCTCAAATATTCTTTCCCCTTAGACTGTTAGGTATTCTTACACAAGTTAGACTGAAAACAAAGAGGGTTAAATCCTTGCTTTACAGAATGGAATAAAAAAAAAGAAGAGAATTCCAAAAATAGTAATCATAAAATTTTTAAAAAGAAGAGAATTCCATTTTTGCTCTTTCCCAGACCATCATCTGGAAGAAGGAATGAGTCCCTATGTCAGAATTAATTTAAAAAGTAGACCAGATATTTACCCCTCTTTCCTTGGGCACCACGATCTGACCAAAATCCTGGGTCACAATGAACTCAAAAATCTTTTGCCTTCTCCCAACCCCACAGTAATGAATCCAGCTGGCATGGGAAAGCGGGTGGCCTTGCACACTGCATCTTTTTTTTTTTTAATTTTTTAACCGTTCATTTTTTTAGAGACAGCACGAGCAGGGGATAGGCCGAGAGTGAGGGAGACACAGAATCCAAAGCAGGCTCCAGGCTCTGAGCTGTCAGAATAGAATCTGAGGCGGGGCTCGAACCCATGAGCAGGAGATCGTGATCTGAGCTGAAGCTGGACACTCCACTCACTGAACCACCCAGGCGCCCCAACACACTACATATTTTTTATCTGACAGATAATTTCTTCAGCTCCTTCTTTTTCTGAAGACAGAATAAAATAAAAATATACCTCTTTAGCAGGAAAATTATATCAGAATATGAAAAAAAGCTCTAATAAAATGGGAAAAAATATCTCATGTTAGATGTCAGAATAGCATCATCTAGATCATATCCTACCACCCTCCACCACCACTATCACTACCCAGCCATGTACACACATACTCCCCAAGGGAGCATCCTTGTATTTTGGCCACTGTCTTTACTGTGATAACTTCTCATGCCACACACACACACACACACGGATTCCTTGTAGTATGGAGCATTCAGAGCAATGAATGGAAGTAGAGATACTGTAGTCAGACAGGAAAGGTTCTTCTATCATTATTAAATTCCATAGCCACTTAAGGTCATCCATTTTGGACCTTCTGATGCCAGTGCCATTGACTTAGTCAACATATTTATGGGCTGTCAGTGCTACACCAGAATTATTGATAATGTCTTCATTTTGTACTGTGATATATATTGAGCCCTTTTCCTCAATATGAGCGAAACATATACTATTTGAGTTTTAGTTGTGGTGCTAAATACTTGACACACATTATTATATTTAATTATGCATCTAATCCTTAGATATGCATGATGGATAGTCATTGTCGCCATTTGGGCTACACATCAGGCCAAATATATTGAACACTTTGCTTGATACTGAGCATCTAGTAGCTGTTAAAATGAGAATTCAAACTCAAGCCTGTTCTTGTTATAACTGCCTTCCTTTTATGTTACTTTTTTTTCTGATTCCCTATGGAATAATTAATAATTCTCCCCTTACACCTGTTTTATTTCCTTTATACTCATCTGTTTTAACTATGTGTTATCATGTGGGTCTCCTTGCATACTGAGTTCAATCAGAGAACTTTTCACCACCAAATAATCTGGTACCTAGTGAGATGCCTAGATAGAGAATATACTAAGCAAGCCAATCTTGTATTTATTTGGAAGACTTATATATAGGAGATGCATAGAGTTAAAATACGTAGAATTGATGGAATTGACATGGGGTGATTGATCTTCATTAGGTGTGGGGCAACTGGGAGCAGCTTTTCGAAGCAGGTAGAGTTGGAAATGAGAATTAAAGAATGGATAATCATAATAACATCCATTATTTGTAATGCTTAGGAAAGTGGAAAAGGTGGTTAGATGAGAAGAAGAGGGGCTCTGTGTAAACAGTGCCCTTCTAAACCAATAAACAAAAATACTCTCAAGAGTGCTGAATTTACCAATATATCTGTCACTTCAGGTCTTTGCAAGTTAGTGTTTATAAACTTAAAAGCTGAAAATCAGAGAGCTGTCAGGAGTGAGGTAGAGAAACAGTGACATCTCTCCTGACCCAGCCTAAACTAGAACACACAGATGGGAAAAAGGACATGCCGATTGTTGGCTCGGATGGTGTGCAATGAACCAGATAGAATGATCCAGTGCGACAGCCTGGAATGTGTCAGAGTAGATTAGGGACAGGGGTCAAAGGTAGCCACAGAGTGTCTCACGAGCGGACAGTTCCAGAGGGAAAGTTCCAGCGGACAGCCAGCCCCAGAGAGGCACTGAAGGCTGTGGGCTCCGCTATAGCAGGGGGAGGCTCCCAAGTAAGTTTAGTGCTTTTGCCTGAGGGCATAAGCCCATTCACATCAGAGGCTTTTTTTTCTTTTTTTAAGAAGCAGGGGGAGGGATATCAGGTGCTCCAATTAGCTAGACCTATTTACACTTCTAAACTGTGAGGCCGGTCTCCTCACAGGAAGGCAGTCTTTCAGCTGCATTTTAAAACCTCATTGGTCGAGTAGTTTCAAATACTCATCCTCTAGCTTTCCACAAGGTAAGTTATTTATAAAGGGAAAAAAAAATGTTGGTGGAGGAGGACATGGAATTTTTGGCAAATTGTGGGGACAGCAAAGGGTAACTCTTGTTTGCATGCTATCAGGACAAACTGTCTGCATTTGTCTACTCTTCAACAATTTATCTTCATCAGCTTTGTGCTTGCACCGATGTGGAAATGCTTTCTTCCTTCACCCCAGCATAGTCACTGTGATTCCTTTCACCTCACTCGAATATAGTCCAGAATTGAGGGAATTATTCCTTCCTGTTTCAAAGCTTAGTAGGCTTCTTTTGTGGCTAGGTGAGGGCAGGATTTCCAAAGTGAGAAAAATAAAAAAAACCCAGAACAAAACAGAAGTAGAGAGGAGTATGCATCCTCACACAGGATGACTTAACCCTGAAACAGGCTGTGTGATGCATGAGCCACACACAGATTTGAAATGACTGGTGGATGCACGGATAAAATCAAAACAAAGGTCAGGCTCTGCCCTTCCTGTCCAATTCAGTTTCATTACAGTCGCAGCCATTGCAGATTTTTGTCTTGATAGTCTCTCTTTTCTTAGAATGCATATTTTCTGTTTGTTTATGCTGATTTATTTATTTATTTATTTATTTATTTATTTATTTATTTATTTATTATCAAGGAAGGAAGAAAAGTAAAGACCCTATCTGACTATAAACTATTGAATGCTTGCTAATTTTTAAGCAATACGCTTGGTGCTTGTATATGGTATCTAATTTGTTTGACTTTTGTTTTCGCTACTATAATACAGAGCAGTTATATAGAATGTTTCATGTGATGTGTTGGTTATAAAAATATAGGAGACATACAAGTTTGCATAAAACCCAATAAATAATTGCATTTTTGAATTTCCTATATATAAATAATATTACAAAGTTATGTGGAAAAATTTTGTGACTCATGATGCCAGGCATTTGGCTTAATGATCATTTGGTCTGAGGATTGGAATAGATCTTAGAGATTTTTCCCTGAAAAATATATTTTTCTATATAGAAAACATAAGTGGTGCATTGCAGATAGAGCTCTAGACTCCATATAGTCCCTGACTTACTGTGTGGCTTTGGATAGAGCTCTTAATCTAGCGGGGCTGTGTGTTCATGAAAAAAATAAATAGGATTCATATAATTTAATCCAAGATCCCTTCATAAATTAATAGTCTAAAATCAAAAGCCCCACAGTCTCAAGGCAAGAATTCTTGGTTTGTTGTGTTATGTAGGTAGAGTCCACGCAAACAATCACAGCAATACCATTTACGGAAGTGAGGAATGCAGGCGATGGGCAAACCATATGAGCACTAACATTCGATTAATGTGCCATGTGCTCTCATCATATTATTTTCTAATCATCACAGTGTCTACCATTTCATATGTTTGTTACACACAATCATAGTAAAACTCAGGGAATTTAAGTTAACTTGACCACACACAAAGTTTGTAGATACCTAGGATATAAAGACCCATATCTGTGGCCCCATCACATGCTATCATGTGATAATTGACCCCTGCCATAATTCTAGCCATTGGAAAAGTACTTGGGGTGCTATGCTAATGAGAATCCCTGCCCTTGAGAATTTTAATATTTAGCAGAACTAAAACATCATCCTGTTCACAGTATCTTTTTGTACATGCCTTTGTTATTAGACCTTGACAGGGAAAGTTCAATGAAAATTCAAATAAGATAGTAATTACTTTGGGGTAAGATGTATATAACAAAGTAATGGACTTGGTAAGAGAGATGTATTGAAAAAAGGCATCCCAAAGTACAGAAAATATAGACTTTTGACTGGGGAATAATATTTCTATGGATTCTCTAGCTCTGTGGAGTTGACTCCAGAGTTCTTTTTCTCACTTTGCTTGGCATCTCTTCTTTCTCATTCTGCCAAAGTCTAACATACTAATTAAGCCCACAGAGCCCTTCAGTGTGTTACATATGCACCCCTTTTGACAGAGGATAGAGAACATTGCATACCAGGGAGTCAGTCGTTTATAACTCAGGGAAACATGTCTCTATTGTGTTGCCTTGTGCTGGCCACACACAAGAGTCTGCATTCCCTTTTACATTTGCTGGCACAATGTAAACTCTGGTGTATAATGGATTATGTTACATATATCAAATTATGAAGTGCAAAATTCTTTTTAAATTTCTTTAAAGGGTGCCCTCTTATCATTTTTTATGCATTCTAGGGCTATGGTAGATATAAATTTGTCATTTGAAATTCAAATGGTTATGGTTATAAAGCTGCTGACTCGTAAAAACAAGAAATCTAGCATATATCAGGATCAGAACGCAATGCATGATTTGCTAAACTTTTATGATAATTTCAATAAATTATTGAATTAGCTCTGTAGTTTTACAAATATGCTTGAAAAATGTTCAAATGGTTATAGCAATGAATAACACTTTTTTGGTCTTTTGCCTTACTCAGAAAATAAATTTCAGCTGACAAGCAAGTTTGAAACACAGAAGCCACTCATCAAAAGAACAATAAAATTCAATTATTTAAATTTTTGCAAGGTCCACTGGAAAACTAACTTAAACTCTTATCATCAATCTGGCTCTTGCTGCTCTACAATAGTCAAAATGCTATTGACTTCAGCATTTTTCCACAAAAAAAATCTTTACAATTAAATCTAAACTTCATGCAAAATAGTTCAGACTGATAGAATTTTAAAGGATTTAACTGTGACCACTAGAAACTGGAATTGGAAAGAGACTCAGGATTCCAATGACAACTAAAATAAAATTCATGTCAGAGATCATTTAATATTTTGCTGACATCTGCACCATCTATTGGTTCTATTTATCTAAATATGGACCAATTGGATAATAATACAAAGTTGATTTGAATCTCTTTCCTCTTATCTAAATGTGTAAGCAATATGCCAGGGTTTGCTAACACTTCTGAGTTTAGATGACTCAGGACCTCAGATTGACTGATTTTTTTTCCAATTTACTCTTTTTTTGCCTATATTTTAATAGAAATACTAAGCTAATTCAGCATATCTGGTTTGGGAACCACTATTTTTCACTCTGTCTATAGGCTTCACTTAACCAGGTAGCAGCTAATATCCGTATCATTGAACAGAGATCTCCTGAGATCTCTCTTGGTTGATACATTTATTTTTTACTGATGTAACCGTACATCACCAAACAACCCCTACAAAGCACTTCCTTTGTGCAAGGTAGAGATACTTTCATCTACCATCACAGCTTAGATCTATTGGCACTTGCTATTCATAAAGTATGAGTATCCCTCCGCTCCAGTTTTTATCCTTTTGTACACTTACATGCATCTAAGAATAATATGCAAGTGAACAATATAGAAATATTAAATGGTAGTTTATATCAGTGGGACAAAGAATTTCATACTCAAGGGCAAGGATTGTTGCATTATTTAATGTAATGCAATACTAGTTTTATTTAAACAAGTTCATAAGTTGTTGGCACAGTCACTGACATGAATGATGGGAGTCGATCCACTATTTAATCCTCTCAACAAGTCTGTGAGGTAGGCAAGAAATAATTATTTAATCCACAATAGTCAGTAGAAAAATTTTAGTCCAGGAACTTTCTCAAACCTACAGTTGGCAATTAAAAACAGAGGATGCCCATTTAAATTTAAATTTCAGATAAATAAAGACTAATTTCTAGTGGCAGCATGTCCTGTACCCATATTTGAAATATTCTTATACTAAAGCAAACAAAAAATAATATTTGATGTTTACCTGAGGTTCAGATTTAAACTGGGATTCTGCATTGTATTTGACAACCAGAGGCATAGTTGAAGCAGAATTATAAGATTCAAAAGCATATTTTTTATTTCAAATCCAGCATACTTTCTGCAATACCATACTGGCTGAAAACAGTGACTTTAGACCATCACAATTCTCAGCCACAGGGTTATTGCCATAACTCAATATCCATAACTTAGATAACGAGCAAGGTAGAAACCATTGATACAGTTACCTAACCAGTATTACCTGTGTCAAATAAAGGATAATTATAAAGATTCAGATCAGGCCTTCTTTTGATGTGATCTCTCCAAGCCATAATCACATTACATTTTTCCCTTCTCTTGTCATCCTGGGTTTATGTCATTTGGACTCCATTGCCATTAACCAATATGGTAGATTAAACTGGTATGGAATTTGATGAAAAGGTAGTGAAATCGAGGGAAAACCAATTATCTTGAACCTGCATTATGTCTTGTGTCATTAATTTATTATTTATTAAATCTACCTATGAATTATTATATAAATTATTGGCTTTTAGTGCACCATGTTTTCACCTGGAATAAAATATTATGTTCTAATCTACACTGCCAAAGCTTTCTCTTGGGTTGGCATGCTATTCATAATTCACCACCATGTTTTGTTTGTGAAAAATATAGTATACTTTGTTTTCAGTAAAACACTCAATGTGTTGTTCACAGTACACCATTTGATTAGGGAATAAAGACTTCCTCTTCATCTTTGATAAAAGTTTCTCATTTTTTTCTTTGTCATTTGCTTTAATATCAAGTCCCAATCCATGTATCCTTAAAATACTCCTTGATAACAAACGTCAGCATTTGACAGGAAACAGTATTTGCTGAGTGATTAAGATGATGGCCTGGAAGTCAGGCTGCTTGGCAAGTCTATGCCCTTTTGATTTCTCATTGTGTGCCTTTGGGAAGTTACATAGCTTCTCTAACCTTAGATGTTTCAGACATAAAATAGACATAAAGACAAAAACAGTACAGATGATGTGTCACAATCCTTACAATGAGGATCGGAAAAGTACCTATTTTCCTAATGGAAGAGCACCTACTACATAGTAAGCACTTACAATTATGATTTTTTACTACCTATACCTTACAGAGTAAAGTTATTTATTTATTTACTTATTTACTCATTCTGGAACTTCTCTGTCAAATTTACTTATGAACTACATAACGCTATTTGTGTTTCTACTTTATTGGAATAATTTACTTTTGGTTTAATTTTTCGTTGTTGCTATTTAGTTACTTTTCCATTCTGACTTCATCCTTTCTGATTATTACTATTAATGCTACTAATAATAGCCAGATTCCAATAGCGAGAAGGGTCCTGTTTTGGGGATCAGGAAAAGAAAAACACACTATTTCTGTCCTAAGTGCTACTGATTGTCCGTGACCTTGGGACATTGATCTAAAGCCTCATCTCCATTTTGTAGACTAAGAAACCATATGTTATTTGGAACTCTGGGATGTGAGAACTAGAAATAAAGTATCATAGGCTTCGTGAGTTCTCAATAAATAATGGCTATTGTGCCACTCAGGGAGGAAAGAGGTCTATTTTAAAGAGCAGCCTTGGGGTCACAGTCTTTCCACTACTTTCCTTAACCCCCTTGACCAGTAGAAATCGTTTAATATGCCACACCCCCAGAAGCTCATTTAGCAGTAGGTTGGAATTATTTATAGAAAGTTGAATTGGGCCTCCATGTAACTCAAATAAAATTTATTAGAATTCTTTGAAATTATAATTGTTTCACAGTACTAAAGCCTTGAAAGAAGGAAAATTATAAAAGATCTTTACATTCCTAGGACTCATACGTTGACCACTTCTTATCATCTCTTAAAAGAAAAGAGGAAAGTAAAATATGCAGTGAGTACTTCTAATATGTTGGCTCAGTGCTGTGCATTGCTACATTTCACAGGTCAGAGGAAAAATAATGAGGTTATTTCTTCCCATCTTAGAAATAAGTCAGATAAACTTAAATCAGCACTCTATACACACAAATTATTCTCTCCATTTCACTGATAAAAAAACTGAGGGACAAAAAAGTAAAACAACCCTTACAAATTTTATTAGGAAAGTTCTAAATAGGCTAATATATCATAAGTAGCAAGCATTTAAAAAAGGATCCTGAGAAACTTAACAGAAGACCATGGGGGGAGGGGAAGGAAAATAAAAGTTAGGGAGGGAGAGAGCCAAACCATAAGAGACTGGTAAAAACTGAGAATAAACTGAGGGTTGTTGGGGGGTGGGAGGGAGGGGAAAGTGGGTGACGGGCATTGAGAAGGGCACCTTTTGGGATGAGCACTGGGTGTGGTATGGAAACCAATTTGACAATAAATTTCATATAAAAAAAAACCCAAAAAATAAAATAAAATAAAATAAAATAAAATAAAATAAAATAAAATAAAATAAAATAAAATAAAATATAAAAGGACTCAGAGAGGCTCCTGGGTGGCACAGTCTTAAGGTTAAGCGTCTGACTAGATCTCTGCTCAGGTCATTATCTCACGGTTTGTTGAGTTCAAGCCCCTCATGGGGCTCTGCGCTGATGTTGCAGAGCTTGCTTGGGTTTCTGCCTCTCCTTCTCTCTTACCTTCCTCCTCTTGTGCTCTAGCTCTCTCTTTCTTTCTCAAAATAAATAAACTTAAAAAAATTTTTTTAAGGACTCCAAAACGCCCATTCCAACCCCAGATACTTTCCAAATCCAGAGGGAGCACAGTCTGCATGGGATTATGTCCCCTCAAAAGGCACACATGCCTGGAAATCAGGGGAAATG
The DNA here is from genome assembly GCF_018350215.1 of Panthera leo. Lineage (NCBI taxonomy): Eukaryota > Metazoa > Chordata > Mammalia > Carnivora > Felidae > Panthera > Panthera leo. The sequence continues at coordinate 37,538,558 of NC_056693.1, forward strand.
GCTCACATCTGGAGCGTGTCAGTAGCAGATTGTGTGTTTTGAATAAGTGGGGGCAAACCACAGAGTAGGCGTATAGTAGAAGCCTAAAGTGTGGCAGTGACAACAATCACTTCTGTATTGGCATTCAGAGAGAAAAGTGCTTGTCAAGATCAAAATGCTAATCAGAGCTTGCTGGGAAAGTCAGTTGTTCCCAGCTGCAGCCAAAGCAGCAGGATGCTTGAAGCAGCTGTACAATATATTAGCACCTAGTCTTAACTGAATTGTCTGTGCAAGAGTGATCAGAAAATGGTCAGAAATAAAACCAAGGAAGTAGATGTTGCATGAACATCAGAATGACCACAATTAATTCTCTTCATTAGAAGTGAGTGTCGCTAAGTCCATGTCCCACTTAAAGGAAGGATATCATTCAGGGCCACGAATTCCCTAGAGATGAGGATTATTGGTCCATTTTAGAGGCTGCTTGCCAGGGCATGTAATGCACTTAACACATAAGACACATTCAGTAAATATCAGTTGAAATCTGTTACAAAGAAAACCATAGGCCCAAAATGGTAGGCCAAGTCTGGCAAATCAAGACTGAATACCTAGCCTAACTGCAGTTGCAACTCTCTGGGAATGTAACCTTTAACCAGTCAGTATGGGATGTCTTGGTGAATACTAGGAAATTTACCAGTAGAATCTTTCTGCTCCCCTGAGGATGGCAGCAACCTTGCCAAACAATGCATTCCTTGTTAATAAATTCCTTTTTTTTTTTTTAATTTTTAAAGCCCTCTCTCCAGTTAAAAACCTTTTGTTGTTGTTGTTGTTTTTGTTTGTTTGCTTGTTTAACTTTGTGGATCATCTCTTTATTTGCTAGATGGGATGCTGCCTGATTCATGAATGGGGTAATAAAGCAAATAAGATCTTCAAATTTACTCAGCTGAATTTTTTAATTTAATAAATCTAAACACACTTTAAAAATGGTTTTCTACAGGTTTGTCCTAATATGTAGAATAGGTGTAATAATTTTTCTTTAGTTTTGTTTCAGGTTATGTAAGTTTTTCAAAGTGAACTTAATATGTACTGACTAATGAATATTAGTTCTTTTCTGTCTTTTTCTCTTAAATCTCAATATTCCTAGATCTTGAAATATTTTTATATCACATCCTTTAGAATCTCCATTGATCTTTCCAACAACCTGAACTAACTCATTCACTTTTTGTATCCAAATAAAAAAATAAATATTATTTTCATCTTAAATGATTATAAGCAAAAAATCATTGATATCCTAATGGACAGGCTTAAGATTTTAAAGAATGAGGATTATCCCAACAATGACGATTTTAGCATTTGTTTCTTGTTTTAATCTATAAATAAATCCTCACCTCACTACGTAATTCCTTTTATTCATGAAAAATAGTGATATTAAACTCTACAATATGGTGGTTTTGCTCTAAAAAGGTATGGAACACTTAAAAATGAGGTAGTTTCTTTTTAGGGGATTTATTTGGTTGCAAGCATCATTTTAGGAGAGAAATGGAAAATGAGAACTGTAGTGATCTCAATGGATGCATGTTACAAGGGCTTCCAAGAATTCACATGGTAATTATGTGAGATGATTCTTCAGAATGCTGATTCTCTGGACTCCAGATATCAGTGCTTAGTATCTGCACTGAACACTCCACAAATGATTCTGATGCACTCCAGTCTATACTGATCACTGGTCTAGAGATAATCAGATCATATCCATGTCTATATCAACAGATATAGCTGTATCAATCTCCATCTATATTTGTAACTACATCAACATAATAAATGTAATTGCAGTCTTAGCATTTATACCTTTCCCATTCGGGAATAAAGAGACATACAGTCTGGTAAAGCAAACTACTGGAAAGTAGCCCAGACCTGTCATATGGATGGGAAAATTTTTTGATGGGGGTGAGAGAAATGGTTTTAGAACTATTTCTTTTTATCCCATCAAGCCACTTGGCTGCCCATCCATCCATAAGCTGCCTAACAAATACTGTCTCCTCCCTGTTTCCCTTCCTGAGAAGAAGTTCACGCTGATCAAAATCTTCTCAAAGTCCTCAGCCCCTCCTACCCCACAGGAATGCCCCTATTTGGCCAGGTACTCAAATCAATTTGCCTTTGCTTGAACCTCCAGGGGAGATGTCATGCAGTGAGTCTTTCTTGATGCCTGAGATTTGTCCAAATGTATGACATAGATTCAATATTTGTGAAAGTGAAGCATGTGTTTTGGCCACAGTTTGCAGTGGATTTGAGCTGTTCATTTTCTGTCAAGAGGTTTCTTAGGTTCCTTCTGGCTACGATTGACTTTGAAGCTGATGGATCATGCTTCTGTTTATTTAATAAACATTGACTTTCTAATATGTTTATGGAATAGCTCTAGAACCTGTGGGCAATTAAAAAAAATGAATTAGCTGTGCTCCATGACCTTAAAAAGCTTATAAATTCCTATGAGTAAAACAGATTTGTTTCACTGGTGACTGTAAGAGTTTAATATTATAGTAGTCACTCAATAACTATTGGTAAATTAAGGAGGTACTAGAACAGAGTTGTCATCATACTACTGAGAAAAGTAGAGGAAGGGTTATTGATTTTCATCCTGTGGGACAAAAACACCTCTCTTCTTCCATTTCTCTAAATATTAAAATCTGATGCACCTTCCAGGCTCTCCTTAACCATAAGTGTGGAAATGAAAAATTCAAGCAGAAGGTTTTGCCTGAGTAAAGTAGAGAGGTGGAAAAATGCATAACTTATTTGTGAAGTGATGAGCAGATGGTGGGATTAGGGGTGCGGGGAATATCAGGTGGATTTAGGTCAAATATAGAACCATGAGATAAACACAGTTTGGGGAGGATAGTTTGTGACAAATAACACAACCTCTAAAAACAACAATAGCAACAACAACAACAACCCAGCCACCAGTCCCTTAATTTCTTCTCCAGTGTGTGTTTTCTCACCATTGCTGTGTCTGTCCTCCTCTGCCCTTTACGTATTTGACAAAGTCTGAGGCATTGCCTTGGTGATCTTACAAAGCTAATACCCCCTAGGAGAAAATATAACAGAATTGATTCCGTTTCTAATGAGCAGGACAGACCACCTTTAGCTTCTCCCAAATATGGTCAGCTCCATCCTATTTCTCGTTAGAGTTGGATGGACCGATGGATTTGTCATTTCCTCTTTAGAATGTACATTCCTTGAGGAAGGATAGCTTGTTTGGTAAGTCAAGTGAAGGGTGTCAAAATCAATTCCCTCCATGCATAAAATCAGCAGAAAACAAAAACTGAGCTTTCAGGAGCTTGAATGGGTGGAGCTTTGTACTGTGCACACGAAAATTAGATCCATAAATCAAATCCTCAACATATTTACATTTTATCCTTAGAAAACATCTTGGGTCCTCTCACTGTCTCACATGTTCGAATAGTCAAACCTGGAAAGTACTTTTGATATTCAAAATACATAAGTGTGCCTTGTAGTCTATCTAACGGGCTTGGTCATCTCACAATTGTGTATAAAAGCTAACACACATAAAAGTTGCAGTGGTTCAAGGAGGTGAAGTAGCTCACCAAACTGATCTACTGATCAGAGTACATATGTGTAATCATGTAAGATTAGGAGTTTGTAAGGAGAGAAGGCTTCAGAAACTGTAATGCAATTTCTTATCATGTGTTATTATCTCTATAGTATTGTCTACCTAATTGTTCTGATTTAGACCTCAACATATGACTTGCAGCTCGGCTGGGCTTGGACTGTTCAAATCAGGTCATATCTTGAGCAGGTATAAGACAGAAGGAATCATGTAGATAAAATGTAGGCATTAGATGAAACAGAATCTAGAAGTGGGTAATTCGTGTTAAAGAGATATTAACCAGATTGCTTCCAATTTCACTTCTTTTTTTTTTTAATGTTTATTTATTCATTTTGAGAGAGAGAGAGGTAGAGTTTGAGTGGAGGAAAGGGCAGAGAGAGGGAGACCGAGAATCCCAAGCAGGCTCCACTCTGTCAGCACAGAGCTTGATGTGGGACTTGAACTCTCGACTAAGCCACCCAGGTGCCCCACTCCACATCTGCTTCCTTAGCAATTGCCAGATTTTATGTTTCACAGTCCAATAGCTGCATTGGGTAGGGAGTCTTGAGAAATTGCTATGCACTGCCATTGATTAAACATGTGAAGGGTGCTAAATATTGCCTAAGAACTTTCCTCATGCCCCCCCAAAAAAAGAAGTATTATTATTACCTCATTCAGGAGGAAACTGTGGGAATTAAATAATCTAATGCAGTGGAAATTTTTAGTGGCTCAGAGAGATATTCTGCATTTAAAATTCTGTCATTGAAATTATTCATTGAGCTCCCGTCTATGCCAGGCAGTTTGCTAGGCACTGAGCGTTCAGCACAGAACAACAGATACAAGACGACTTCATGGAGATAATATAGCGGATAAAAACAAGCAACAAATAAAGTATGTAAATAATCTAATAAGTAATAGCAAGGGCTACATAAAGAAATTAAAATGATAAAACATAAGGAAGTATCCATGTAAGTTCTTCGGGGAAAAATTAATCTTGAGATGAATTAAACAGGAAAAATAAACCTTATGACAGTAAAGAGGAAGAACGTTTCTCATGATGGAAACTTCTCGGTAAAAACCCTTAACAGAGTAATCAAAGACCAAAAAGAAGCCACCATGGCTTGAAAGAAGTAAGGGCTGGAGATGTAAGTGCGGAGTGGTAGGATATAAGGTGAGAAAGATCTATGTGAGCCATGTTACGTAAACTTTGGTAGGCCGTCATAATGAGCTTGGAGAGTATAAAGAGAAACTATGGAACAGGATAGCATGATCTTACTTAAGTTTTAAAATGACATCAATGGCTTCTGAGTGCAGAAGAAATTATTGGGGAGCAAAAGTGAAAGAAGTGGGATTACTCCTCCAACACAGGTGGCTGATGGACATGGGCTGAGTTAGAATGTTAGCGGTGGAAGTGAAAAGTGATTGCTGCAGAATAGCACTGGTCAGTATAACTTTCTGTGATGATATTTTATATCTGAGCACTTGAAATGTGACTGGTATGACTATGTATACTAATGTCTGTGATGATATTTTATATCTGAGCACTTGAAATGTGACTAATAGACTAGTATGACTATTTAAATTGTATTTAATTTTTTTTTTTTTAATTTTTTTTTCAACGTTTTTTATTTATTTTTGGGACAGAGAGAGACAGAGCATGAACGGGGGAGGGGCAGAGAGAGAGGGAGACACAGAATCGGAAACAGGCTCCAAGCCATCAGCCCAGAGCCTGACGCGGGGCTCGAACTCACGGACCGCGAGATCGTGACCTGGCTGAAGTCGGACGCTTAACCGACTGCGCCACCCAGGCGCCCCAATTGTATTTAATTTTAATTGATGTACGTTTAAATAACCACACATGGATACTGGCTTCTCTATTGAGCTATATAGCTCTAGAAAGTGCAAAACTGGAATCAAAGTGACGTGACTTCAAAAGGCCATATTCTTAAGTACTACCCTACAGTACCTCCCTTAAAACATGCAAAAGAGTCATTCTTGAGCTGCTGCATTTCTAACTCTTTCTGGGCTCCCTGACACAGAGAACTATATCACGATCACAGGAAGAATGGAGTTAAAGCCACCCAACACTTCCCCACTCTTAGTGCCTCTGCAGAAGATTGCGGCCTTGCAATTCCCCCTTTTGATCAAAGTGTATAGTATAAAGTGAGGAGGAGAGACACATTTACTTTCTAAGAACACTTAGCTGTGCTGGTAATGTATTTAGTACCAAAGACCTGCTTTAAATTATAAAGAGGCTGCATTTGAAACTGTCTCTTTCCTGTTGATTGTTAATTTATGGCATCATTATTAGTGACAACAAATAGCTTCTCTGGGATGGCAGAAATGCAATTAGATTGTCACAGACTGTCAGTTGTTGTATTTGGGTGTGCTTTTTTTTATGGCATCCCTTATATAAGCCTCTAATGCTAATAATAATGGAAACAGGACTTGCTGTTGTCTTTCTAGGAGATGGGAAGTAATTATAAGCACATTCTATTACATTCAGAGTGAGAACTGCAGCAATGAAGTTGCACTAAATATTGGGGTCCTCAAGATTCTCCTTGCTTAGTGCCAACATTTAGTAAGAGCTCAATGCATATTTGAAAAAAATATATATGAACAATGTAACAAAAGAGCCGTTAAGAATAAAACTCCAGAATGAGTATATCCAAGTGTGCCCTTTTTCTCAAGTAACCTCATTGGTTGTTGTATATTTATTCCAGTATTTCTCTCAAAATATGTTTAAACTCCTTTTGGAAAATTTTCAGTATCCTCTACATGATTAGTTGTTAAGGGCAGATAATTGCTAGCCTGGTGGGTATATGGGTTGAGTGGGGTGTGGTCTTAAGGAGCTCTGGAAACTCAGAACATAAGGAAGACTTCTATCTGTGCACTGTAAACCTCTTTACTGAGCACACTGAGTGTAATAGGAATCAGTACAAGTGCCTTTGAGTCCCTTGCTCTATTCTAATAAACACCCTCGTAGAGGATCCAAACCAACCTTTGGAAACAGCCAAAACCCAGATCCATCTTGTGGGTGAATAGTGTAGATGCTTAAATTTGAAGAGGTTTGTCTTCATTCAAAGACATGATATGATTATAAATACATAAAAGTAGCTCATAAACTGGAATGACAGCAAGAGATTTTCCGAGTATCCTCTGAGTCTAAGTGGTGCCACTGGATATTTGCTGGATCTGGTCTAAAGGTGAAAAAATACCTTCAGCTTTGGTTTCTGAAGACTAATAAAACCGAGAAACCTGAAGCATCCTGGAGACTCCCAGCAGCAGCTAGCAGTACCTGAGAGTGTTCTTCTGGAGAAAGACACCGATGGAAGTGCCAGTCCATTAGCTGTTATCTTCCTGGAGATGTTCAGGAAACCTCTCAGTAGAAGGGCTTCTGTTGATATTTGCAATCAGCAATATTCATCTTATTTGTTTCTTTTACAGAAAGAATTGTTTCATTTGTCTTATTTTATTTATTTTAATTGTTTTATTTACTTCAAATAACTTTTGATAGTGAAAGGAAAGGAGAATGACAAATACCTAAGTTAGTTTCCAGTGTTGAATCCTAAATTTTTCTCCAGGAAAAGGCAGAAAGTTGATAGTTCAAATATTACTGTCTGCAATTTGTCTGCCTTCGTGTAGATGGTTCCATGAAAACCTGCTGAGCAACTATGATGTTCTGACTCCTGAGCCAGACCTGGAGAGATATGGTTCTTTCCTGCATAAAGATTTTAGTAAATATACTGCTAATAATGCAATTCCTCACCATTGCCAGTACTGTCCCCTGGAAAATGTGGGACATACTCTACACTAAAAAATTCTGTTGCTCATAAACATTTCAGAATTTACAAGCACTCACGACTCATAATAGGCTGGATTCTACCCACATGGGTAACAGTGGTCATGTGACACTGACTACCAATTTACCAAGACCCTTGTTCTTCACCGTTGAAGATGAATTGTCTCCAAGTCCTGTAGCTCTGATGACTATGGTCTTTGCTGAACTGTAGATTTAGATATCCAGTAGGAAGATGAATGTAAAATACTTGTCTCAAAATTAATATGTCCAAAATCGTATGTTTCTTCTAGTCTCTAAGCATCTTTTTTCCTATAGTCTTCATCCAAGATATACTCTCACCACTGACTCAATTGCTCATTAAAGACCCAAGAGTTACCACAATCCCTTCCTTTTTCTAACCTCCACATCCACTTCTTTATCTGTTTGTTCTAACCACATTTTGGAGACATCGACTTTGGTCTACGTTCATTGCTCTCACCCTAGTCCAAACTGTTTCTGTCACCAGTCTGGAGTACTATACCACGTACCTTGTTGATCTTTCACTCCCACTCTATTTGGCCACACACCGTTCAACACTAATAGATGGAACACACTACCAAAGCAAATCATTCTGAAAAAAATTCATTTGATCACCATCTATTGGGTTTTTATATAATTTTAAGCTTCAAACATGGCCTAAAACGATTATCTCTCACCTGATTATCAAATACAAGCATACCTCATTTTATTGCGCTTTACAGATATTGTGGGTTTTTTGTTTTGTTGTTCTTCTTTTCTTTTCTTTCTTTTTTCTTTTTTTTTTTTATTTTTTTTTTTTTTTTTACATATTGAAGTTGCGTAGCAACCTTACATCATACAAGTCTATTGGTATCATTTTTCCTAACAGCATTTGCTCACTTCACATCTTTGTGTAACATGTTGGTAATTCTCGCAGTATTTCAAACTTTTTCATTGTTATTATGTTTGTTATGGTGATCTGTGTTCATCGATTATTAGTTACAGGAAGCTCAAATGATGGTTAGACATTTTTTCTAGCAGTGCAGTATTTTGTAATTTAAGTATTTAAGGTATGTATCTTTAAAAAATTACACTTTCTCCTGATGCGGTACTAGATGATAATTGGTATCAGGATGTAGTGAGAAGATGCAACAGAAAACTCTTGTAGACATGCACAGTATTGAGCACATGTGAGAATTATTTTTATGAGAAATGTGTTCTGCCATTTTTTAGACATAATGCTATTGCACATTTAATAGACTGCATTATAGTGTAAACATAACTTTTATATGCACTGAGAAACCAAAACACTCATTTGACTCACTTTATTACAATATTTGCTTTATTGTGGGTGGTCTGGAACCAAATCCACAATATCCCCAAGGTATACCTGTGCATAAAGCTCTTTCTGGCACCAGTGAATTTGTGGGTCCCCTACTGTCAAACCTCTTCCCAGCCTTCTCATTTGATTCCCTGATTTCTTTATAAAACTCAGATCTCTTCAGCAAAACCTTAATTGACTAACCCTGTCAGAAATATAAAGACATTAGTGAAACAAGCCACTCACAAAGGGACAAATATTTTACTATTCCACTTACCTGAGGTATCCAAAAAAAAGTTAAATTTACAGAAATGGAGAGTAGAATGGTGATTTCCAGGGGTTAGGGAGAGGTGGAAAGGAGGAGTCACTGTTCAAAGGGCATACATTTTCAATTATGCAAGATGAATAAATTCTAGGGATTCGCTGTACAACATTGTGCCGACAATTAAAGATTCTATATTATATACGTATAATTTTTTTAATGTTTATTTTTGAGAGAGAGAGAGACAGAGAGACAGAGCATGAGCAGGGGAGGGGCAGAGAGAGAGGGAGACACAGAATTGGAAGCAGGCTCCAGGCTCTTAGCTGTCAGCATAGAACCCAACA